>NW_028186510.1:87648-93712 GCF_003343005.1 Rhea americana | reverse complement strand
GAGCATCACCTGGGGTTGAGCATCACTTGGGGCTCAGCATTGCTTGGGGCTCAGCATCGCCTGGGGCTGAGCATCGCTTGGGGTTGAGCATCACCTGGGGCTCAGCATCACCTGGGGCTCAGCATCAYCTGGGGCTCAGCATCGCTTGGGGGCACGCACAGAAGAGCAGCAGGGAGAACCCTGCTCTGCTCTTAAAAAAAGCCCAGTTTGGGCTATTTTCACCCTGCGGGCAGCGAGATCCTCAGCGTGGCAGGTCCCAGGCTGCGCTCCACGATGGAGACACTGCTGCTGGCCAGCAGCTGCGGGAGCCGGCCCCGCGGCGCACCGAGGGGCCGGGGCTGCGCTCCCTCCCGCCCCGTGAGCCTCCAGCGCGAGCCCAGCCCGCGTCACCGCCGAGCAAGGGCCCGGGAACGGCGCTGGACGTCCCCTCGAGCGGCCGGGACACCGCGGAAAAGGGCCGAAAGGTCCAGTCGGAGCRCTGGCGCCCGCGGCGTCTCCGCGCCCTCCTCCCGCCGCTGTTTCCCCACGTTGCCTCCGACGGCTGCAGCCCCGAAACCTCCACGTTCCCGAGCGGAGGAAGCGTTTTACTGCCTGGGAAAAGCCCGTCCAGCCGCACGGACGCGCGTGGAGGTCCGGCTTCCCACGTGCCCCGAGCACGTCGCTCGGTTGGGAAACGGGGCCGACGACGGCGAGCTCCTTCGGGCAGCGCCAGGCGCTCTGGCAGACGGACAGACAGACGGACAAGAGCCCTGTTGCCCAGGGTGGGAGGTCGGGGGAGCGTTTCGGAGCCCCAATCCCAGGGATGATTTAGCAGAGCCCGGCTRGAAGCAGCRTCTCCAAACACCAAGGCAACGTGTCGCCCCGTATTGCCGTCCGTGCGTCTGTCCCTGCGGAGCTGGAGGAGGAGGAGGAGGAGGGGCGAAGGCAGGGAGGATCAACAAGGAAATCCCCCTGGCCAGGGTGTGTGTGTGTGGGGGGGAGGTTTCGCTCAGCTCTGGCGAATTTGGCTCCCGCCGGCTAGCGGGCGATGACTTACTCATCTCCCTCCGAACGGCTCGGAGCGGAGAGGAGCGGCAAGACGCCRCGGGGCCCCGGGCTTTTCCGAACCGCGGGTTCCCGAGCCGGACCGGCCCCCTCGGACCGCGGCGTTTGCAACRTGGCCTGTGCTGCCCGGTCTGTCCGGACCCGGCGAACCCCCCCGCGCCGGCACAGCCAAGGGGGATTTTGGCGATGCCGCGCATTCGCGCCTTCGCTGGGGACCCAGGCCGCAAGGGACCGTGCCGGCGGCACCCATCCTGCATGCCAAGCGCCTTAGCGGGCGCTGCAGGGAAGGCGAGCGGGGATGGCGGGGCCGTCCGGGGAACGGCGTGAAGCAACCAGGCCCCGTGATTCAGYGGGGACACGTGGCCGTCCTCGTGCYGGGGTGAGGCGCGCCGGGACGGGCGCGGGCGGCCCGGCCCTCCCAGGGGCGCGCGGCACCGGGCGAGCATGCGGTGCCGAGCGACTCGCCGGCGGCATCGAGCGGGCAGGCAGCGCCCAGTGCCCGCCACGTGTCGCTCCCAAGCGCCTACGGCGCATGGTGCTGAGCGCCTGCCGCGCAGCACCGAGCACCAAGTACGTCACGTACAGCGCCAAGCGCCTGGCGTTGAGCACCCCACGTGCAGTGCCTCGTGTGCTGCCCGCAGGGTGCAGCACCCAGTGCGCAGCACCGCCGCACGAGGCGCCGAGCACCCCGCGGGCAGCGCCGAGCACCCGGTGAAGATGCCCCCGCGCAGCGCCGAGCACCCCGCGGGCAGCGCGGCCCGTGCGCGGGTTCGAGCCCGGCGGCCGCACGAAGCCGGGGCCGGGCCAGACCGGGCAACCGGGGCGGTGGCAGAGGAGGAGGAGGAGGAGAAAGAGGAGGAGGATGAAGGGGGGGAGGAAGGGGAGGAGGCGGCGCTTGAAGTGAAACCGATTTGGGGGGGCGGGGCCGGCGGCGGGCTCGTCATGTGAACGGCCACATGCTCGGGCAGAAGTGGGTCAGCGGCGCCGCGGAGGGGCAGGTGCCAGAGCCGCCCGGGGCCGCCCGGGGCCGCCGCCGCCGCGTCCCGTCCCGTCCCGTCCCGTCCCGTCCCGGTGCTGAGCGCCGGCAGCCACGATGCGAGGTGAGAGCCGGAGCCGGCGGCGGCTCTGCCCGCTGCCAAAGTTGCCTGGGGAAGGGGAAACGGCGGCTCGGCCGGGGGGGGCCGCGGCGCTCCGCGCCGCCCCCGCTTCTCCCGGGCTCCCCCCTCCTCACCGCCGCTCGCGTTCGTGTTTATTTTGCTTCAATTTTCGATGCCGGCTTAGACCCCACTTAAGCTTTGCCTCGCCATAAACCCCTTAATCTCCTTTTCAATATGTTGCTCCCGCTACGATTTGCTTTATTTTTCTTTTCCTTCCCCCCCCCTTTTTTTGCCTCCCCTCCCCGCGGTGCTGGATGCGGATTTGCCGCCGGCTTTGGGGAGGGCGCGGAGGAGGGAGAGACTTTCGGAGCAAGTTGTTTCCTGCAGGGAAAGGAGAGCGAGAGCAGGAGCCGTAATTTCAGGGTGCTCCTCTCCGACCGGTCCAGGTAATCGCGTGCGAGCCGCTCCGAAACCACCACCTGCCTGGTTGATTTATTCATTTCTTTCTTTATTTGCCCGAGGATCCGTTATTAAACGCAGCTCCTAGTTTTATCCCTTTATTATTATTTTTTTTATTTATTTTCTAATCAAAGGCAGCGAAGCAATGGGGAGAAGGGGGGGGCGTGTGGGAACGCTCCCGCGGGATGGAGACGGCGGGCACCGACGCTGGTCCCAGTGACGCAGCGGCTCTCGGTGCGCCCTTCCCGCTCGGAGCGTGACCGTGACATTACACGATTAGGATGGGGACGGGGGTTTTTAGTTTTTTTTTTTTTTTTTTTTCCGCTTTAAAGCGATTTTTAAGTCGTCYGCCTCGCCTGGGCGTTTCGGCTCGCCTGGCATCTGCTTGAGGAGTTGTTTGAAGTTCCAGCGCGCCTGTGCGCATGCCCGTCCATACGTGCCCGTGCCTATATGGATGGCCTCTATGGATACACGTCGGCGGCTTGGAGCTCCTCGGTCGGCGCGTCGCCCCCCGGTTTTTCCGGCGGTGGCCTGAGGGGCCGCAGGGGCCGTGCCGCCCTCCGCGTTCGGGGCAGGGCGAGGAGCGCCGGAGCCCACCGCCTCCGCGCGACACCCCCGGCTATCGGCTTTATTAACACGCAGGCAARCATTAACGCCCTGCTAATTAATAACGACACCTCGCTCTTACGTAGCGCTCGCCTAGCCRGTGCCCGGCTCGACGCTGGGCTTAATTAGCAGCTAGGCAAAGTTTGCTACTTATTCATTCATTTCTTTCTGTCTTTGAATTGCTGGTAGCCCGGTCTGGTGCCCGTTTTAATCGAGGGCCAAATGACCCGTCGGTTTCTGCGGTCGCGACGTTTTACCCCGCGGGAGAGGGGTTTTTTTTTGGGGGGGGGAGGTTCTTTTCCCACGGGGCCGCCGCGGCGAACCGAACCCCGAGCGCTGGTTGGCGATGCCGAACCGATCCGCTCCGACCCTCTCCCTCCTCGGGGCTGCTTTCCGCACGGCCCCGGCGAGTATATTTAGCCGCCGGCTCGCCGCGGAGGTGCGGGAGGTTTGCCTTGTATAATCCTCTTGGGGTTTAGAGCCCTGCCGGCCGCTTGTTTTGAAAGCGGCCAGGCGAAGAGCGTGCGGTCGGCTTGGCAGCCTTGCCGAGTTGTCCTAGTGACCTAGATCTGTCATTGGAAAATCAGAAAGGCCGGAGGAGGAGCTTCCTCTCCGGTTTAGACGGCCGGTGCCGGGCGAGCGYGGCGCCCGGCCGGGGCGGGAAAGAGCCGGAGGAGCCCGCGGGCATCCGAGCGGCGTCGCACGCCGGTTTTTGTTTGTTTTTTTGGGGGGGGGATCTCGGTGCCTGCGGTCCACCGACCTGGGAAGGTGTTCCCGCGAGACCGAGTTGGCGCTCAGGGACCCCGTCCTCGCGGGTGCCGGGAGCCTCGAGCGGCGGCGTTGTCGTCTTCAGAGCACCGAGCGCGCCCCGGGTTCGAGTCTGGCTGGGCCCTCGGCGCGGAGGCGCGCGGGAAAGCGCCCGACCCGCCTGYGCTTCCCGCCCTCCCAGTTTCCCTAAGGGATCCCAGTCCCCCGYGGCGAGCGGCGGAGCCCCAGAACGGCGTCCCCTCCCCGACGCTGTCGAGCCTTCACCCCCTCGACCCGTCCCACCCCGAGAYGCCTCTCCCAGCCCCGAGGACTGGCCAGGAGGGACCACGGGGGGTTGGGATGCCCCGGCGCTGGGTGACACCCCAATAACCRCGTGGGAGCAGCCCGTGCCGCTCTGCCGGGCTGGGGCATGTGCCCCGTCCCAGCCAGGGGGCTCGGAGCGATGCCCCATGGCACAGGAAGCGATGAACCCCAGTTTATCCCAGGGATAAACCCTGCCAGGGAGCAGCCAGCAAGCTCCTCCGGGAATGCACGTGGCCAGCAACCCCCTGGATCCCTCCTTGCTCTCTCCAGCCCCGTTTTGGCTGCGGCTGCCTGCGGCCGGGCAGCACCCGGAGCCGAAAATTTCCAGGAAATCTCTGCCAGGAGCCCGACTGCCCTCTGCAACCGCRCAGCCCGGTTCGGGGCCGGCCGGCGCTCGGCGCAGTTGCATAACTCGAATTTTCCTTATTGAGCAGCTCAATTAGCCGTGCCCGACCGCGGCGCGGCGCCTCCGTCGTTTAACCCCGCGTCCCCCGGCCTGGATTTTGCCTAGCGAGTCCGGCGGCGGCCTGGGAGCCGCCGAGTCAACCCGTGCCGAGCGCCGCCGTCCTCGGGCGGCCGCGGCTGGGGGGGAATTAGCTGAGCGGATGGGGCCGACGCGGGAGCAAACAGCGCCCCGGGGACGGTGGCGGGGGGGAACCTGCCGGCCGCAGCGCCCAACGTTTGGCCTCCATGGRGAGAGGCGCGGGAGGGTGCTGGGCACCCCGGGGTGCAGCGCTGGAGCGCAGCCACCRCGCACTTGGAGGCCGAGCAGATCGYGCCGGCCGATAATTGCCTTTTATTTTTCTTTCCGATGACACCCGTACCCAGAGGCCAGTGGCTGCCTTGGCAAAACCTAATCAAGGCTAATTAAGCGGCGAAGCCGGCCCGCTGCGGAGCGGCACGACCGGAGCCGCTAGGAAGAGCTGACGTTTCTCATCCCGCCGCCGGGGCTGCCGCCGCCTCCGGAGCCCCCGAGTTCGCCGTGCCCTCGGCGCGGTGCAGCCCGAACGCAGGTCCCCGCGTGCGCCCCGCGCCGGCCACCTGGGACCCGAGTCCGGGACGTTTGGGAATTGCCCAGTGCCGGGAAACACCGTCGGATTTAATTAACTCCACCCCCCCCAGCGCCGTTCCCTGGGATGGGGCAGAGAGATGGGGATATCGATGGGAGCGCGGGAACTTTGGGGGTTCGAGCGGGGCGCTGAGATTTCTGGGGTGCTGCCCGCCGCGGCGAGGGCGGCGCGGGGAGCGGTGCGAAGCCCTTCCCCGGCCAGGGCGGCCCCCGCTCCGGCGAAACCCAGCGCGGCCCCTTCGGCAAGAGCCGGCGCCCGCCAGCCCCGCCGGCGCGGGGGCAAAGCAGCCGCTGCAATTTTTAGGAAGGGCTGGGACGGCGTAAAAGCAGCTCGGGGCATCGCCCGCCGCGGGAACCGAACCCCCCCCGCCGGAAAGGGTTAAGGGGGCCGCGGCGGCCGGCGTTACACAAGCGCGCGGCGGCGGCGGGCGATACCGGAGCCCGAAGTGTGTCAGTAGGGCAGGATTACGGCGCCAGCGGGGCCGGGGCTGAGTGACGGGCCGCGGCGCCAATGCCGGCCGGCGCGGCCGGGCCCCCGCGTGCCGGTTATATAAGCGCCGCGGCGATGCCAGCAGGCCTGCAGTTAGGCAAGTCGTATTTACGGTGGGAGGAGAGCAAATACCGCAGCGAGGACATTTTAATTGCCGGCTGGCTTGTTTTTATTTATTTATTTCCAGCCCTTCGCTGTTTTTTTTTTGTTTTGTTTTGTTTTTCCCCC
>NW_028186510.1:72947-85362 GCF_003343005.1 Rhea americana | reverse complement strand
CCTCGCCCCGGGCAGCGGTGAAATTCGGCCGCATGTCCAAGAAGCAGCGGGACAGCCTCTACGCCGAGGTGCAGAAGCACCAGCAGAGCCAGGAGCAAAGCGGCGTGCCCAAGGATGAGCCGGAGCCGCTCGGCCGCGTCTACACCACCAGCGTCGGCAGCGGCCTCTCCGACCTGGACGACATCTCCACCCTGTCGGACGGGCTCCTCTTCGACTTCCCCCTCACCCCGGACGGCGCCGGCGCCTACTACAACCTCGACCTGCTGGCCTCGGCGCAGCCCTCGCCCGACCCGTCCAGCCTGGACGTGGCCGAGGCCGCGCTCATCAAGCAGGAGTCCATCTACGAGCTGATGCTCGAGCCGGCCCTCTTGGCGCACGGCGCGCTGGACGGCAGCCAGCTGGCCGCCGACATCTCCGTCCTCGAGATCGGTGAGCGCCCGGGGCAGGGCTACGTGCGGCCGACGGCAACCCTCGAGCGGTCGGGGGCAGCTCCGGGCTCTTCCCCTCCTCCGGGCTGAGCTCCGAGGCGGCTCGGTGCACTGGTGGCTGCGCAGAGCTGCCCCTGCTCCGGTCCCCGCTGGTCTCAGGTCCCCGTTACGCCACGTGGGAGCCTCTTTTCCCACCTGCCCTTCCAGCCCTGGGTCCCCGCGGCCCTCGGGGGACAGCAGGGGCCACCCGTGCTGGGCTCACGGGCCGCTGCCCTCGCCTTGCAGACCGAATCGCCCAGAACGTGGTCAAGTCCCACCTGGAGACGTGCCAGTACACGACGGAGGAGCTCAAGCGCCTGGCGTGGACGCTCTACTCCCCCGAGGAGATCCGCGCCTTGCAGAGCAAGGTGAGAGCCCCTGCCGCGGCCGTCGGCGAGGGCCACGGTCACCAACCCCGTGGGGACACTCAGGGCCCTGGAGCTGCTCCCGGCACCAAGCCGAGAGGCACCATGGGCAAGGATGAAAGCGAGAAGGATGAAGGGTCCTTGGTGCTTCGAGACGCCGGGAAAGCCTGCTGTTGGGGTTGGTAGGGGGAGTTTCATGGGTGGCATGTCCCCAGCACCCCAGTGCCACCACCCATGGGTACCAGAGAACATCTCCTAGCCCCTTCCCGGCTCCACGCAACGGGGAGATGGGGTGGACRGGGAGCCGGGGGTGACAGAGGGGACGGCGAACCTGGGATGACGGGGGGGTGACAACAAGCCTAGGGCAAATGAGGGGACAGTGAGCTCGGGGTGTTGGGGAGGGGACAGCGAGCCCGGGGCGATGGGGTCSGGGTGACGTGCCCACCACGCTTGCAGAGCTGCGAGGCCATGTGGCAGCAGTGCTCGCTGCAGATCTCCAACGCCATCCAGTACGTGGTGGAGTTCGCCAAGCGCATCGACGGCTTCATGGAGCTCTGCCAGAACGACCAAATCATCCTCCTCAAAGCCGGTAAGAGCCGGGCGTCCCGCTGCCCCCGTCGCCGTCCCCCGCGGCCKCCCCGCGGGGCTGCAAGGGGCTGAGCGCTGCGCCTCGTGCCGGCTTGCCCGCGCGGCTCGCGCTYGCCTTTTGGGCTTTGGTTCGGGGAGGGATGCGGAGAGCGGCCTTTTCTCCGTGCTCGTCCTCAGCCGGACGTCACCTGGAAACCGGGACCAAGGCGGGTTTTGTAAAATCCCCGTGTAGGTGAACGGCATTCCCTGAGAAAGCTCCGCGAGACGTGACGTTTTCCCTAAGGCCCTGAGGCCTTCGGAAGGAAAACGTTGCAGGAACCGGATTTTTTTTTTTTTTTTTCCAGCCACGGTTTTTGTAGGAGCAAAGCAGGGAGATGCACCTTGGCCATGTCCCTGTCCAGGTGCCACGTGCCATCCCCGTGTGTCCCCAGACCCCAGTACAGCGCCGTACCCCCAGCCCAGGGCTGGCTGCGCTRGAGTTTAATCAGAGTTTCTTTGTTTCTTTCTTCTGTGTTTCTCTTTTATTACTTTTTTTTTTGGGGGGGGGGTTGTTGCTTTCACCCTCTCTCCTCTCTYGGTGCTCCACCGTGACATCGATCACCCTCTGTTTCTGGATGCTAAATGTCTGGGATAATATTTCCCCTTTGTGAAATATTGTGGTTGCAATTAGAAACCTGGTGGGGGGGGAGGACACCACAAACCTCAAATTGAATTTATTTCACTAAATGTTTTGCTCTTGGGAATTAACAATTTGGACTTCCACCTTGCACTGGGGGCTTTTTTCTTTCTTGTCCCTGGTCCTGGGACCATGGAAACACCCTCCTCCCCACCATCCCCTCCCCATCTGCTCTCCCTGTGCTACGCCAGGGTGCCTGGARGTGCTCCTCATCCGCATGATCCGCGCGTTCAACCCCTTGAACAACACCGTGCTCTTCGAGGGCAAGTACGGCGGCGTGCAGATGTTCAAGTCGCTCGGTAAGGGTTACTTCGGTTCGTCTCCTTTGGGGCTTTCGTCTCCACGCTTGGGGATAACCCAGGTTTCCCATCTAGTCTCTGCCAGTGTGCAGAGCCCCGGGTGCTGCTCGCATCACCCAGCAGGTTGGGGGGACACCTGGCTACGCRGAGCCATGACGTGCCCCTCTCTCCCGTGTCCCCCGTTAGGCTGCGACGACCTCATCAACGCTGTCTTCGAGCTGGGGAGGAACCTGTGCCGGCTCCAGCTGTCGGACGAAGAGCTCGCCCTCTTCACAGCTGCTGTCCTGCTCTCCCCGGGTGAGTGAGGACGCAAAGGACATGGGTGGCATGCTGCWGCCATGATTCCCTGAGCCCTGGTGCTGGCTGTGGGGAAGAGGCCACCCTTAAATCTCAGTGGGGAGAACTTCCTCAGCAGAAGGCCTAAGTCACTACCAGGGAAGGAGGGTGAGGAGAATGCATCTAGGTCCTGCCCAGACTCCTCAGCAGGTGCAGGACCTTTGGCCACAGACTCCATGCCATCCRCCAGTGAGGTGCCTGAATGTTGCTCACAAAAGGGTTGAGGGCATGGATGGGAGAGGAGCTGGGAAAGTCTAGRGAACCTTAAAACCCACCAGTGCTGGAGGCCTCAGGGTCCCGACACCAGGGCTGGGACCGGGGAGATGAGATGCCAGTTGTTGCAAAGGGCATGTGAGGTTGATCAGCCATCCTCAAAAACGTACTGAAGAGCAGGAAGGTCTGTTAAGAGTAATGTGCATCCAAGCTGGATGGAGATCCCCATTTATAGTTCTGACTGGGCAACGGCCGATCTCCCCCTAGATCGCCCTTGGCTGACAGAGTCCAAGAAGGTGCAGAAGCTCCAGGACAAGATCTACATAGCCCTGCA
Organism: Rhea americana; assembly: GCF_003343005.1. NCBI lineage: Eukaryota > Metazoa > Chordata > Aves > Rheiformes > Rheidae > Rhea > Rhea americana. The sequence goes on along the minus strand of NW_028186510.1, from coordinate 82,084 downwards.
GCACGAGATCCAGAAGAAACACTCCGCTGAGGACAAGCTCTCGAAGGTAACGGGGCTCGGCGCAAGCGGTGTGGGGAGCCTGGTTGAGGCAGGAGCAGGGTCTTTGTATGCCTGGCTCAAGCTGGAGATGGGGCCCCTCTGAAGCTGAGTTAGTAGACAAGTTGTGGGGTGGCTTTCATCTTGGCCATAAACGATGCAGGTGGCTCTACCAGAGCTTGTTCTCCACCATCCCACCATGGGCATGTCTTGGTGATCCTTGGGACCTGCTGAAGGGGGAGGACAGTTTCTCCTTCCAAGCACTGAGCATCTCCATGGATTATAGGAGGGATCTAGACCTTCCAGGTGCAGATGTCCACACTCAGGCTGCACAAATCCAGGGAAATATCCACTATTGCCCAGGCACTCCTGTCCCTAAAGCTGCAGCTGCCAGCGCTGGGCAGTGACAGTAAGATGACCCAAAACATAATAGTTGTGGGCACTGGAGCCCCCAACCCATTTCTATTTCTCCAAAGGATGGGCCATACTAGTGCCAGGCAGGGCTGACAAGGAACCGAGTTTTCACTGGCTCCATCTCTTTCTTTCCCTGCAGATGGTTTCCAAACTGCCCTTGATGAAGACTATTTGCAATCTGCACTTAGACAAGTTGGAGTTTTTCCGGCTTCTGCATCCGGAGACTGCTATGAACTTCCCTCCCCTCTACAAGGAGGTCTTCAACTCGGAGCTTCAGTACAGCGACCCACGGGAGAGCTAAGGCTCGGGGTGGCCAGCTCCCTTCTAATTCCCAAAGTTTGGAGATGAACTAAACTTCAGAGGTTTGGGGCAGTTTATTTAAATCAAGTAATCAAACCCAAGAGAACCTGTGGGGCCGGGGTAGCTCCCAGGCCCCGTTTCCTTGCTCTGGATTGCAATAGCTCTTGAATGTAAAGCACCTTGAAGGAAAAGCAACCTGACTTTGCCATACCAGTGAAATGAATGTGAAATCTCCGCTGGGGAGAGGAGATGCTCCTGTAAGTAGTAAGGTACCAATACCTCCCTGAAGTGCATGAACCTCGGCAGAGCACGCACCCCGCGCTCGCAGCATGACGCGCAAGGACCCGCAGCCAGCCCCCTCCAAGATCCTGGCTCACACTGCTCATCTCTGATCTTTATTTTTACACACACACAAAGCAAAACCATGGGATGAAGAAAGAGCAATGCTGACTTGATGGATAGAGATGAGCCAGACTGGTGGGGGTGGCTTTCTTCTCCCAGCTGGACCCGAGGCAGAAGCTCTGCTTTATTCTTTCTCATCTGATGCAGCCAGAGATAAGACCCAGTTGCATGCCATGGAGGGAGATCCAGCACTGGATCTCCTCATGGAGCAGGATGGTTTGAGGGGAAGAAATCCCAGCGCAGCAGGGAGAAGCTTTGCAGGGTCTCGGTGCCCTCTGATGAGCTCTTTGCCCAAAGGCAAGTCCAGCCAAGGCTGCTCAGCCAAGCCGCCCCCTCCCTGCTCTGACTGCCCGACCGCACTGTGTTTCGGAGCAGATTCAGCAGGTCTGCCCACCTCGCATGGTTTTTTTCTTTTCGGATCTTGAGGGTTTCTCTAAGAGAGAAGCTTTGTTCTTGTGAGTGTGGCCAAATCTCACCTCCTGGCTGCTGCCTTGAGCTGTGTCGGCTCAGGGCTTGGGAGGACGCGCGCTGCTCCCTCGTGTGTTGTCGCAAGCAGCAGTTCTTGGGGATCCAGGCTGTCACACTTAGCTTTTTAGAGACCTTTGAAAATCTTCCCTGTGATCTTGGAATCCCAGAGTAGCTTTTTGTGGCCTTTTCTCCTCCCAGTCTAGAGCCAACCCTGCCACCATGTCCTCGTTCCCTGTGGGGCCCGTTGTTGGAAAAGCTCTTTGCGCCTTCTGCAGGTTGAGTTGGACCCACGTTTTTCCCTCGAGGAGCTCTTTGGTACTGGTATTTTGGAGTTTATCCTCTATTCAGTAGTACCTGGTGGCTTTGGGGCAGGGGGAAGTGAAAGGTCCTTATTCCTTGCCTGGGAAGTTGTGGTCTGGTCTGGACCTGCTGCCCCAAGCTTGGGAGGTTCAGAAGGAAAAAAAAGGGATGGCTTTGTCTGGGCAATGATGCCAGCTCCTTCCTCTGCTGCGGTAGCCCGTGGCTGGCTGGGTCGCTCGAGGGATTCACCCACCAGGCTCCACAGATGATTTTTCAGTACCTGTTCCTGCTCCTCCTGCAATGAATGCCAAAAGCTACAAGGGAAAAAAACCTGCTATGAGGCAGCCCCAATTTCTGCTGACAAAGGGCTAAATTGCCAAGTTCTTTCCCCACTTTGCATTGATTCCTCATGCGTACAACCACATCCTCCAGCAGCTTATATCATCGCCAAGCATAAAGCCAAAACCGTCAGCTCCCTAATTGCACCCGTGTGCAACTAAACGAGCAGCTTTATTAGTGATGGCGGTAGATATTCATGCTTTCACTTTAAAGACCTCCTAGGGGAGAACATGGACCAAACTCATTCAGGGAAGACTCGCCAGAAAGCCGATGGGATTTCYGCAGAGAAAAGCCGAGAAAAAACTCGGAATTCCACTGTTTTCCCAGCAGCCGTGCGCTTTCTGGTTTTGTCCACCACTGTCAGAACTGCTTATCGGAGCATATCAGATTTTTGGCAGCCTCCTTTCTTTCCTCAATGTTGCCAGCCCCCAAGCCCCTGTGTCTCCRGAGAAGGCTGCTGACCGTCCTGGTGGCCCGCTACAGTGTTGAGTGCCAATACGTTGTTCTCCAGCGCAGTGTTAGCAGAGGTGGGGATGTGCCGAGCTTGTTTCCCCACCACCATCACCTTGGATCCTAAAGCTTTACGGAAGTGACAAGTCAGTATTGCCTTTTTCATCTCGAGGGTTGTGCCTTTTTTAAAAATCATTTCCAACAGCACCGTTCGCTTCCTGGCTTCTCTCTCCCAGGAGAGACAGGCTTTAGGGAAAAGCACTCGAGAAAGTGAATGTGCTTTGCGGAGGGGCCTCGTCTACYGTTTCTGCGGGAGGGCAGCGGTCCCTTTCGGAGTGGAAAGAGCTGCAGGTGTTTTGAAATGTTCGGGAAAAAAAGCACACACCCTTCTTCACGTCCTCGGTACTCGATAGCCAACATGCACAATGGTACACGTCACTGTTTTCATTTCATCGGCAAAGACACCAAGAAAGCACCTTAAATCAGGAAAAGACTGAGCCCTCGCCACGAGCTGCGTTTCTTTCCTGCTTACAACACAGCATCTCTAAAATGGGAGAGATTTGGGATTCTGAGCAATAAAAGCCCATGTGGGAATCAAATGGCGACTGGAAGTATTAGACAGTTGTAACCCAACCTGCCAAAGGGCAGGAACCAGCACTTTTAACTTCTCTTTAAAGGAACCAATTTGTTGACAAGATGATTTCTTGGGGGATATAAACTGGTTTTTCACCAGGAGTGGAGTTTGGGCCCTTGTCCATGGTACCACCTTCCAAGAGCCAAACGAGTGTGAGTCGTTCCAGGGGCCTGGTTATCTTTGCAGCCACCCTGCACAGACCAGGATGGGAACGGGGCGCTGGAGCCCCATGGCACCCATGAAGGTTTCATCCCGGGCTTTCGGCTTGCCCCCGGCACGCTTGCTACGAGTCTCATTGGGCCGTGGTGCCACGGTCCTTTCCTGCGCCCACGTCGAGAGCCACCACTTCTGGCCCTGGCACTGCCGGGGGGGACAGGCAGCAGCTTGGCCTAAGGAGAAACTGAGTTTTTTAGGGACATGCACCCTGGACGAACAGGTGGAAATGCCCAAGCCTAGAGCCAGAGGGAGTTTCCCGTGCCTCTGCTCCTGCCTGGCCATAGCGCGGTGCCTGGGACCAAAGCACGGAGACTTCCTTTCTCCTCTCGACCTGAGCCGCACGTGGCCAGCAGAGCTGATACACTGGAGCCCCAAGACCATAAACTCGTTTAGATGCTCAGTCCTCAATGTCTCTAAGAAATGTTTCCATCCCACCAGCCGCTAGACGTTTTGCCGCTTTATATTAAAAGGTAACAAAGGTTCCCTTTAGAGGGATGACCTCAGCAGCGAGGGATTGCTCTTTTCCAGATGAAGATTAATTTTGTGTTCGTTTGTTTGCTATGGCAGTTTAGCTGAGTGTGCATTTCCACCTCCAGAACCCTCACACTGTGTATAAAAAAAAATGGATAAAATTATATATAATATATATTCTTGTGAATGTTGGTGCAAAAGAGAAAATATATAAAGTTTCAGTCTGTTTTATGTTATTTTTTATCTATATGAATGAAAGGAAGAAATGGAGAACATTTTTTCCATCTGACACCCCCCCACACACACCTACCTGTAGATATCAACAGGTTTTATGGAAATGTTTTACTTTTTAGACTTAGGAACATGCTTCTGTTCTCATTGAATGTTCTGTCTTGTAAGATTGTAATTTCTATTTTTTTAAAGAAAAGAAAATAACTAAATAATAAAACTTCCTCTTTCAGACCAGTCAGCTAGGAAGGGAGGGCAGGGGAGGGAGAAATGTTTATTTAAAGACAAAAGCTCTGTCTGAATTTTTCATGACATGAAATAAAAAGTAATATAATGTATGGAAGAATAACTTTTTATTGAGGTGTATTCTATAGGTATATAGATGTATATTGCACAAAATTTACAGGAAGAATAATAAAGTCTGTTTTGCAAGGTAAAAAATAATACTGCTGGAAATAGTGACTGTGATTCTGCATTTTAGCGAATGGAGAGGCTGGAAGCAAACCCTTCAGAGTCAGTGAAAGGCCTTGAATTTGCTTGAGCTGGCTCTGGACCAAGCCATAATAGGAGCTATGATCCAGCACAGTATTTACACACAAGGCTAAATTTTAGCAGTTTTAAGGTATTATTGGTTCATTTCGCTTTAGCATGCACTTACAGACCTTGGTGAACTGGGACTGAGCCAGGATTTGTCCATCGTGGACACGCATTGGGGCTTGAACGCTCACGAGGATGTGGCATGCTGCTGCCRTGCATCCTCCCCCCCGGGATGCCTGGGATCTGGGAAGCGGCTTTGTTCAGGAGACCGCTGCTGCAACACCAGCACCTCTCCATCAGAATGCAGATGGCATCTATGGGTATTAAATGTGCAAATCTTACTCCCGTTTCCCCTGAAAAGCTCACCTGGATGTGAGCTCCCTCCTCTCCCTGTGCAAACCCAAAGCAGTCACGCCCCTGGGCAGCAGACGTTGTCCAAGACGGAGCCGGGCGCGTAAGTTGTTGGGGCTGCGGAGCAGAGCAAAGTAACGAAAATGCATCCTGGTATCAGCAGGGTGATACCAGGATCCCTCCTCGCCGGCTCCCTAGCTGTTGCCGTTCTGCAGCTCGTGCGTATTCCTTCCCACAAATTACGTGTTGCGTAATAAAACCTGGCTGCTGCTCAGAGCCAGGAACAACCAGAAATAGGGCACAGCCTGCRGAGACCGTGGGGAAGGGTCATCGCCCGGTTTTCACACGCAGGGAGCAGAGACAGGGCGGCTGGGACTGCAGTGAACCGCTGCGTCCGGCGCGGGAGCGCGCGGAGCCCAGCCTGAGAGCCAGAAGCCGTGCGGGTACATCCGCCTGCAGCTGGCCAGGCTGCTGCGCCTTTACTGGGTTTTGTTAAAAAACAAACAAACAGAAAAAGTCTTTTTTTTCGGGTGAACCAGAAGTTTCTCCATTTTTTGGAAAAACGTAARAAAGAAAAAAGCCTCAGGGAAAGTTGTTCAAAATTTCTTGGCAAAGAGCCCTTCGAGCCGTAGGGAACCGCTGGGAATTGCCGAGACGAGCGTTTAACGCTGGCAGCTCGCGGGAGCCGGCGAAGGAGGGATTTGCGGGGCACCACRGCTGCCCCGGGAGCCTGAACACCTCCAGCAAGCGGCAGCGGGGCCGGGAAGGGACGGGATGAGCCGCGCACGGCCCTCCGGCGAGGGCTGCCCGGAGGCCCGGAGCTGCCGCCCTGGGGCTCTGCCCCCCCACCTTCCCCAGCAACCAGCCCGTTGTGGCTCTTGCTGGTGGCCCAGCATCTCCAGCAGCGCTGGATTTACTGGGGCCGAGTGACCTCTGCTGGTTTATAGCTAAAATATTCCCTGTATTTTTGCCGTCCTCCTAGACAGACACAGGAGGCCTGAGCATCTCCGTGGCCGCTCTGGGGATGGAGCCAGGCCAAGCGGGCCCGGGCAGCCTGCCTAGAGCTTCAGGCCGAACACGAGCCACAAACCCTTTTGCGGCCTCAGGCCTCCATTTTGGGGAAATTTAACCCCAAAACGGCCTTTGTGTGTGGGCGCACGTGAGAAGGCCTCGGCATTCGCTTTGTGTAATAGAGAGTGTTTATAAACTGCGACCTCAAGGCCTGGAAGGATTTTTTTAAGTGGAGCAGGGCTTATATACCGAAGAATTAACGGCATTTACAGAGATACGGCCTCCCATCACGAGGGTTTCGGGGTGATTTGTCCGTTCCACCCTCAACGGTTTGCCGGACCTCGGCAGAGAGCGCGGCGACCCGCGCCCCCCGGCCGCGTTTCACACTTCTGTCCCTCTCCGCCCCCCGTAGACAGTGTTAAGGCGCGCCTCAGCCAACACCCCGTAGCCGGCGGGGTCTCACGTGACGGGCCGCCGGGGGCGTGCCGCGGGGTGCGCTGGGAGATGTAGTCTACTTCCCCGCGGCGGCCGCGGTGGCGGCGCCCAGGGGGACTCTCTTTCCCAGCGTGCTCCGCGGCTGCGCGGAGGGTTCGGGGGAGCGGGGCTCCGGCGGCGGCGGCGGCGGGGCACGGTAAACACCTACGGCTGCCCCCGCCCGGGCCCGGGGCGCGGCGGGGGGCCGGGCCGGGGCCGGTGGGCGGGCTGGGGAGGTGACAGAGCCGAGGGGCGGCGGGGGCGGCCCCGGGAGGGAGCTGGACGGGGCTTTATGGGGGCAGCCATGTCCATACTGGGGATGAGGGCAAGCGCGGGGCAGCGGGGCTGAGCTGGGGAGGTAGGGAGGGAACTGGGGCGAAACTGGAGCGGGTCTGCAGGTAACGGGAACAACCTTAGAGAAGCCCGAGAGGCAGGTGTGGGGGGTGGGACAGAGCTGCGGGGTTAATGGGGACGGTTTTTGGGGGGGGAGATGGTGAGGGGTTAATGGGGACGGTCCTGGGGGAGAGACAACAAGGGGTTAATGGGGATGCTCTTTGCGCAGAAAGACAACTAGGGGTTAATGGGGATGGTCTGAGGGGTGGGGGGCAGTAGAGGGGTAATGGGGACAGCCTGGGAGGGGAACAGCAAGGGGAGAAGTAGCAAAGACAGTCTTGGTGGAGAGCAGCGCTGGGGAGAGCTGCAGGGACAGGCAGAGGAATAGGGGCCAGCAAGGTGTGGTAAAGGGGACAGATGGAGCTGGAAAACAGCTCTTACTGCAGAGGGTGTGGGGGACAGGTCTGTGGTGGGGGGTATTGGGGACATCCCTGGTAGAGGATGGTGTTGGGGGACATCAGGGACAGCCCAGGTGGAGAGCAGTTGGTGCATGGGGAGGTGTTGGGGAGGGAGCATCAGGATGGTGGGGGGCATCATGGAGATGCCCCCATTGGGGGCAGCCTGGGGGAGGGGGCAGCAGCAGGGGGAAGCATGTGTTTGAGAGAGTATTGGGGACAGCGCCTGTGTGGGGAGGAATCGGGGTCAGCCCTGGTGGGAGCAGCCGTGGCGGAGCAGATATCGGGGGCAGCGTGTGTGTGTGGCAAGGTATCAGGGACAGCCCTGGAGGTGCAGTGTTCCCCAGCGGAGTGCGACGGTAGCAGTACGGAGGCTGCTTCTGTCTGCTTAGGGCTCACGGGGTTACAAACGCCCCAGCCGTCTCTTCCAGCCTCCCTGACGGGTGCTCAGGAACGTGCTTCTCACAGCCACCTTCTGCCCTGGATGTGTGGGGCCAGCTGGCCAGGGCGCTCGTCCACTCGGCTGGCGCTTGGTGGCTCTCGGAGGAGCGTGGGACAGGCCGCGGGGACGAAGCAGGTGCCTTCAAGGCAGGGTGAGCCCGAGCAGGGACAGGCTGYGTGGCAGCTGCCGAGGAAGTTTGCTTAAGTAGTTCTACAGAGACTGTTAGCAGCGAGGCTGAAGCTTTTTGACACGCATGGTTTGGGTACCGGCCCTTCTAAATATTGCCCTTGATAGAGACAGAAGGGGGATTTTGCATTTYCTCTCTGTTTTTTGKTTTTTGTGATCGTTAACTAGCTTAAGGAGCTCTTATCTTACTCAGTGATGAAGAGAGAGGTAACAGAAATGAAGCAAGTAATTAATGGTTTAATTTATTTGCTTTTTAGTGTTAGTCTGGGCAAATTAATGTTGTTGCTCCTGTCTGCAGTACAGGTCCCCTGTGTTAGGCCAATTGGAGTAGCTGAAAAATAGCTGAGAAAATTGTTCCCTGGATGTGCGTGGTTTTGTGCTTTCGCTCTTCCTCTTGAGCTCTGTGCAATTCTACCCTTGTGTGATTGAGCCTTGGTTATGGAAGTAGTTSCATTACAGTCAATGTTTGTCGACTCTGCGTTCCATAGCACCTAAATTAAGACTCTTCCCATCTGTTGCGGCAGTCGGCGTGGCTCTGTCAACAGTCTACAAGAGACCTGGGGGGAATTGCTTCCTATTGTGCTTGCTCCCCAGGCTACCCTTGCCAGYGCCGGAGTAGGAGAGGACAGGAGAGAGGGCAGCAGAATACACTGCAAAGCCTTGGAAGCCCCGAGAGGCTCCCGCAGCATCGAGCGGTCCGTCTGATTGACGTGGGAGTCGGCTGACTTGCCAGCTTTATTGTTCCCCTGTGCATTTTCACAGCAGAAATGTTGTCATAAACAGTTTCCGTGTTCTCGCTGGTCATGCAGGACTGGCTGTTTCCTTGGCTGCGCTAGGTACCTTTTAGAAATATTTTCTGGCTGGTTTAATTCTCCCATCTAATTTGAAGCGTGGCACTRCAAATGTGGTGCTGGCGTCACTGATGCCCTGTGCTGGGAGGTCTGGGAACATGCATCAGGGAGGAGAAACGCTGTCAGCCATAGAACAACGTTCTTTGATCTGCAAAGGGACGCTGGCGTTGCTGAGCCAGACTCTTTGGTGGGAGTTCTGCTGCCCTGAGCTCTCTGGGAAGTTCCTAATAAGACCTGAC
>NW_028186510.1:48475-72862 GCF_003343005.1 Rhea americana | reverse complement strand
AAAAAAGAAAAAAAAGAAAAAAAAAAACAGGGCAGAGTTGCCACGTTTTTTTTAAATGGAATGGGAGAGGCATGAAGAAGACATACACTTGTCTGATGAACACTGTGGATTTGCTTCGATTCCTTCCTTAGCCTGGTGGTTTCAAATCCCTGTTTCCYAGATCCTTGAAGAGTGGCCTTGCTTTTAGGCCACCTGCTGTTTTGAAATGCGTGGAGTGTCAACTAGCATGAAATGACTTCAGAAAGCCTGGTGTCTGGCACTCACGGGAGGTGTGGGCTTGAACCACTTGAAGGAGATGTGCCTTGTGCCCAGGTCTTTTCCTTCTGACTGTGTGCTAAGCTTTAAATCGTTGATTTACAAAGGAGGGTTGGCAAGTTCTCCTGCCGTTGTGTACAGATGCTGCCCACGTGGGGAGCCGTCGAATTTGCTTTCAGCTGAGTCTTCTAGATTAAACCTCAGAGTGCAGTCCTGCTCAGAAACTCTTAGCCTCACTACAGTCATCAAATCAAAGCAAAAGTACAAGCATAAAGCAGTACGGAGAATATCCTAAAGTAAGAATTCAGGAGGAAGTTAACTTTACTGGAGACAGCACCGGGCACTTCTGAGCTTGGCTGGGAGATTGAAGAGGGCATGAAAGGACCCTGGATCCTTTCGTGAGTCTGATCTTAGGTGAGTTGCCCAAGGTCGCTAGATGRCTTTTATGGCAAAGCTGGAACTGAGTGCAGCTTTCCCACCTYCCTGCTAGCGCTCTTATTTTGGCCTATTCTTCCTCCAGAAAGAAAAAAAGGAGTAGGGGAAATGAATGATGAAGGTAAATAGTGAGAAATAACTGAAAATTTTAGAAGTACTTATCTTTATGTAGGCAGAATAAATTTTATATCGACAGTCTTATGTGCCTCAAGTTGCTTGCCACAGGTATTTCATCACAAAATTATCTTATCATAGATAATGAAAGGTGTTTTACACTGAAGTCATATTTGAAGTRTTCATATTGTGTGCTTCCTAGGAAAGCACTACTACTTGCACGTATTTCTCGGTTTAAAAGGAGATCGCTGTCTCTCCAAAATGACACAGGGCATTTTTGTTTTTGAAATACAGACGAAGAAAAGCTCCCACTGTCTCCAGTGGGCTTCTGTGAGTCATGTGAATTGGGCTGTAAACTTTGGAGTTATTCGTTGACTGCTTATGAGCACAGTGGAAAAAGGAAGTTCACTTCACACCGTGGTTTCCTTGGTATGTTTCTTCTTCCTTCCTCCCCAARTAATAGACTTTAGATGAAGAAATCACTGCAGCAGAGAGTGCAGGTGTGAGTTTTATCTATTTCCAATTAAATTGAAAASATTTCTGTGAATATAGCGGTTATTTTTGTGTGGTATTATCTTGCACACAAGCATCACGTGCGTGGTGGGGTGGTACCTGTTGGCATGGTATCCATAGCTGCAGTGAATCTATTTCCTTACAAGTGGACTTTGCAACTGGAGCTTCATTTGAGGATATTTTGGCTGCACAGTGCATTTTTTTCCCCCCACCTAGAGGAGTTTCAACCATCAGCAATTAAAATTCAGCAACATTTCACTTAGCAAAAAGTGTAATTCTGAGGCGCAGTATCCCAAGACCCTGCAGATAAGAGTTTGCAGATGTCCTGCCCAAATTAAACGGTGAGCTGGGGGGCTATGAAGAGTGAGACTCTGTTGCAAGTGTATCTGAGAGCTCTGAGGTTTGAGCCTGCTGCCATAGATGTCCATGGGGGAAAATTCCTTTTACTGAGAGCAAGACTAGAATCTCAATCCACTTGAACCAGTGGAAGGCAAATACATCTCAAGAACTGATCACTCAATGCAAAACTTGCTCGTATGCTCTTGTCTTTGCAAAAAGGAATATTCTTAATGTCCTTTTGCTGTTAAAAATCGCATCTTTCAGTAGGAAAATGACAGTTGTTGTCCCAGAAACTTCTGTGAGATTACTCATAATAGCAGAGGTTGCCAAACGGAGCAGTCTTCAGCGGTTTGTGTCATAGCTGCTTTAGRTGGTAACATAGCCCATCTCCAGAGCGTCAAAGCCTGGCTGAGATTTGTTAAGAATTGAGCGGGTACATGAGAACAAATGRGCAAGATTAGGAAGGGGTGTATCACTGGAGTGCTGCCTTTTCTCTCTCCGATTATTTATTTATTTGATTTAAAGCCCCTTGATTGTGCTACAGGTGTTTCCTGTAGAAGCTGGGGCACAAGGAAGCTACGTTTTGGCCCATAAAGCTAAGAATACGTCCCGACTTCTTTCCTTCTGGTCCCTTTCCCAGCCAACGGACTGATGCCTCCTACACCTTTGCGACTGTAAGGAAAGATGCTGGCATTGAAGTACGCTAAGGGCTCCTGTTCTGAAGAAATCACCTTTCTACTTCGCTCATCTTTAAGTGCAAGACTCTTTTTTTCTAGTTGTGGTAACATAACTGGTGTTCAAGTCTAATTTGTGCTTCCCCCCTCTGCCCCCAAATTTGCAGATCTTGGCTGGAAATGGGCAGAGCAAARTTTTAATTGTGTTCTTAGCTGTCTTCATACTTTCTATTTGCCTGTTGATTTTATTTTTTTTTCTTTTTAAAAAGGGCAAAAACCAAAACACGTTCGTTTCTAAATCATATTATAAATTATAAAAGTCTGTGTRGTGGGAAAGCCTAAAGGCTTCAGCTGGATGGGACCTCGTTGTGTGAACGTTTGACAAAGGAGTCCTAACGCTGAGAAGCTCGTGATTTACATAAATTTCCTGTCCACGCTCTGCTGCTTAGACTAATACAGGCAAAATAGTATGTTGTTCTCAATGTAGACCTAGTTAAGGTAGTATTTAGTTGTCTTGCTCTGTGCAGAAGATTGAACTCTATCTGTACRGGTCCCCCTTGTTGTCAATGTACCGTTGTTTCCAGCAAGGACTGTGCTCCAGTAGGTTGTGAAAATAAAATGCAACCCTAACAAAATAATTGCACTGGTTAAAATATGCATCATCTAGCCCATACATCAAGCATGGAAATGCAGAAAAGGGAAATGAGTTCTTTAAATCCGGAGAGCTTTGGATACAAAGTGGCTACTCTGATCTGAGTGCAGTAGCTGCTATAGATGTTGCAATAGTGTGTGCTGTTAATTTTGTTATTATAAAGGCAGTTTTTAGTCTATGCCTTCTTGTTCTTCGTAATTCTTGTCAACCCTTGAAATATTGCTTTAGAGCTTTTTTTTTTTTCCCCGTGGGATTCTTTGTTTTCTGTTYGAAATTTGCAGATACAGGCACACGGTGGGTTTTACCTCTAAATGTAGAAGCGGATCGAATCAAAGCAGCCGTGCAGTCCGCACCTCTGTGCGGCTCTCCTCTGTGGGATCGGTTCTGCCGAAATCAACAGAGCTGTTGACATGGGGTAGACTTCATAGGATTCGATCTGTTGGGAATTACAGTAATTTTCAATGGTGGTAACAGAAAGAAGAATGAATCTGTATTTTAATAAGGGATGTGGCGTAATTATTAAAATAGTGAGGGATGTTGGGTTTTGGGGGACTGGTTGAGTTTTGAAGAGCAATTTACTTCCCAGCTAACGATGGATTACCTGTTTATTTCTGCAGTTGAGAASGTCCACAGAGAGCTGGGAGACAACAGATCATCCCAGCACCTAAATGAGGCATTAAGTCCGGTAAGCTAGCACAAATTCCTCTTCCAACGGATGCACTTTGCCAGGTCCTATGTCCAGCATATACCAGACCAGACCTGTGTGTCCTAGCTTGTCTGATTTCAGCTGGAAAGTGCACAAGTTCTGGCAGTATTTTTTGTGCATCCTTGGTCTTTGCCAGGTACCACTGAGAGCATGGCGGTTTGCTGCTGAAGACTAAAAACATTAAAATTATTGACGAGGTGGTTGTACCGGATGAGGTGCTACCAGGTGGAGCTTCATACAAGCAAGGGGAGATCACAACTGTTTGTATGAGGTTCCGTGCAAAGTCTGAGCTGAGTAGTTTATAGTGGGAACTCTGGGGCTGCAGTCCATTGGAGAGATGGTACCAAAGATACCCCCAATTTTAAGAGGTTCTTTGGATGCTGTTAGTGGTATGTGCTGACTTAGTTTTTCTTTCTCTCGTAGGTCTGTTGTTAGCTGTCTGAAACTTCTCCAGGGTACATTCCTAATAGAAATGGCAGGTAAGAGCACCTCCAAATGTGGTGATGCAGAAAGAAAAATGGTTGTAGAGATTTTTTTTTCCCTTTTTTTTAGTGTTCTGTGATGGCTGTGGTTTATTAGGTATGACACAGTTCCTTTCTTCCTAAATTCTTCACATTCCCTTAGTAGCTTTTTAGCTACTTCCCTTTTCTTCATTTTACACTGTATCCACTGTAGATCTGTTAGCTGAGGCCACTGTTCTAGAGATAAAGGCTTAGATGCRACTTTTCTGAAAGTTTTATGAGGAGGAAATTTATTCACAAAGAAGTACGTGAGAGAAGTTCATTTCTTAGAGGCTAAACAGCTCTTCCCACAACATTCCTAGCTCTATTATCGATTTTAATGCAGCTTAATTTTACTTGCAGTGAAATCAGTTACAGAATTGCCCATAACTTCTATAAGATAAGATAAACTCCTGGACTTGTGTACAGCTGCTGTTCACAGGCAATATGATTTGGTCTTTGAAAGCACGTACTGTCCTTGCTGATCAGATGGGTTTATCCCTACCTTGATGCAAGTCCCATAGCGCTCCAAGCTATGCAGTCAGGCATGACAGAGAATATTTTCTTTTGATTTCTTCTATCTTTTCTTGAAAGTAACCCAGAACGGTTTAAAATTACAGAGTCTCTGAGAAGAATACACTTCTGGGATAGGAGAATAGTGGTTGTCTGGCTCCTTGCAACTAGACAGAGGAGAGGTGTAATTTCTGTAACTAAAATCGTTATGGAAGAACTTGGAGCGGTCTGTGAGCTTGAAAAATGGCAAACTGCAGTGTCCAGTGTCCAGAAGTGACAGTTGTTTTTGGCCTCACCATCTAGGACTTCTGCTCTAGAGGCTGGCAACAACTCTGTTGCTGGTGGAAGACCTGAATTGTAGGAGAGGAAAAAAAGGAAGAGAGCTGAACCGAAGGAACTAGCTGCAGCTACAGGTTTTGAAGGGGGGCAGGAGGAAGTTGCCCCCATGCCTTCAAAGATATTAGAGAATCTGCTTTTACTGTGGTCAGCTAACCTTGCTCTTACTGATTTCCCTAGAGAGCTGTCTTTTCAGCTTTTAAAGCTGTGCCCCCTTTGCTTTCCATTTAGAAATCCAGCATTGCTGTGTCCTTTGTAGACTGCTGAGATAGATTGTCCAAGGGAACACCCACTAGGTGTTTATAGCGAACAAAAAAATCATGCTAAGAAGTTCAAATTCCTATGGACTTTGAAAGTAGCCATGGAAAATTAGTGCTGCATGTGACGCAGCTTCTTGTGCTGACAATAGGTGTTAACCAGTAACTAATGCAGGCTTTAAAAACCATCTGAATTAATGTCATGCTTTCACAGGTGATGGCTAAGGAAGGGAAACAGGCATAACATTTTTTTTATATATAAAAAGGTCTGTTGAAAACTTGAGTTGAGCTGATGACTTCAGACATTCTTCCATGGTTAGTTCTGATGTACTTGCAGTGGGCGTTATCCTCGTAGTTTTTTCTGAATAAAAATATGCCTTCCTTTGCATGAAGTAAAGCCTTTTCTTCCCTAAAGCATGGCATGCAGTTTTAGACTCCTCCCTGCCAACCTTAAAATGAAGTTAAGAAACTGCTCCTGCAAAATGTCTTCTCACACAGAGATAATGGCAAGAGAAAGGGAACTCTTGTGCTGACAGTTCTTGTTCAGACATTTCCTCTCGTCTTCTGTGCCATTTGGAGGTTTTCCCAGGACATTCTTCATCTCTTCCTCTGGTTGTTTTTAATTCTGTTTACTGGGGCTGAAGTAGATGAGAGACAATTAGTCACGATGCCCTGGAATCAAACTTTAATCAGCACTGGAAGGCAAGAGCAGGCATTCCCAAACATGTAGCAGCTCACACCCAGGCACACATACATAGGCACACAAAGCTGTGCATCTTTATAAAAGCTGACAGCAGTTTAAATACAGAGGACTTAGGTATTTGCTTGAWTTTTTAAAAAAGTATTTTCTTTCCAAGGTAAGTTTTTCTTGCCTTTGTCAGTGTTTGTTGATTTTATGGTATCTGAATGCAAAGCTTGCTTCACTGGGGTTCAACCTTGTGGAAAAACCTCACTTGCAAAGGAAAAAAAAATGTACACTCACAATTGCATAACAACAAAGCCATCCCTGACATCTGACTTGCCTTCCCCAAACTGGGGGGTGTCTGGGTACTAAATTCCAGTTTTAGAGGGATGAACCCTTCTTTGCTGTCAAAGAGCTATATCTGCTACAGATCCCAAAGCACAAGCCTTATGCCAGCAAGCCCATTACTCAGAATTTGAGTCTGAAGGTAAACCTGCTTTTTTCTGGAAAATCACTGGCCTTTCCTCCTGCCTGAGTTGTCAGAGAGGTTCTAACTAAAAATCTCTGTGCAAACTGCTTTTCTTCCCCAGACGTTTATGGCCATCTGCTCGTTTTACCTAACGTTTCATCCCTGAGCTATTTCTAAGGTCTTGGTTCTCTTTAGCTCTGTATTTTGCGGTGCCTTTTGCACCAACTTTATACTAAAGTTTAAAGTTACCAAATCCGTGTGTTGGTCTTTAGCTCGTTTCTTGTTCCCACACTAAGTCTTGCACGAGCTGGCATAAATGTATTTTGTCCACTGCTAAGCAAGGAGAACAAGATGTTTGATGTCCAGAGGCAAGATGACTATGCTGAAGTAAGTAATCTGGATGGCCAGAGCTGGTGATTGCTTTCTAATTCTTGTGAGTCTTCTCACTTTAGGGGTCCTCAGGGCTTTTGTGCATCAGGGAAGTGCAGGGGATGTTGCTCACTGACACGAGAACGTTTCTGCGTTCAGCTAATCTCTGTGTTCTTTTTTTGTAGAAAAGGTGAATAACTTCCCGCCGCTCCCCAAGTTTATCCCTCTGAAACCATGTTTCTACCAGAACTTTGCTGATGAAATTCCCATAGATTATCAGACTTTGGTGAAGAGAATCTACCATGTATGGATCTGTAAGTTGAATAAGAAACCTGTGCAGGGGAAATTACGTGTGTGTTGCAGAAAAATACAACTCCTTATTTATGTGCTTTAGGATTTTGACTGCAGTTAGTTTATGCGAAACAATGATTCCTTCTAGAATGCTGTAACTACCTTTTTGCCTAAATTTTAAGCTGTCATGCCTTGAATTTTTGTCACAGAGCTGACATTGAAGAGAAGAGCAAATATTGGTGCTAGAAAAGGCTATTGGTAAATTTGAGGAGGAAAAAATACCACATTTGAAGCAGTTATTGATGTCAAGTAATGTATTACTCCAAAAAATAGCCCTGTTAAAGTAATTCCCAATGCACCTAGAATAAGATGAATAGGAGAATTTTGGGCAAGAAAATGTGGCTCATGTATTTGTTACCTGTCTTGCCACTCTGCTGTATGAATCCTAGAATTATCCTTCTGTGTGCCATCCACAAATTTCCCCATCCAGTCTAAGCAGTGTCTAAAGACAGCTCTRTGCTGTATCTTCCTGAGCTATCCTTAAATATAAAATATTCTTAGCCGCAGATTTAGAGGCAGGGTGATCCCCTTGGTCAGAACTAGTGATTTGCTGATATTCTGGAGGAATAGACCTCTTGGCTCTCTGAACTCCTGATGTTTTGTCTAGCAATGCAAAAGCCAGTTGTGAAAATTAGCTATTCTTCTGCAGGGAACGACACTGGATGAAGAACCTTGTGGCAGGCCTAGAGACCCACAGGAAATGCTTTGGACAATTAAAAATCTTTTTGACTTGCCTTTCCCCCTCCTCCTGCTTTTTCCCAAAACGCTTGTCCTCGTATTTACCCCTCTCATAGAAGGAAAGCTTGTTTTCTGCGAGATATGCATTTGATGGCACGGCTTTTCATCGAGACRTATAGGATATGTGTATGAGGGAGATTTGTGTATATAAATAATAGCATAATCTATCACTTCATTGTTCTTCTGTTATTTAGAGATGCTGAAATGAGCTCTGTAATTTTCTTGCCTGAAGAAACTGCTTGTCCCTCCAGCCCAACTAGTTAAATGTTGCATGCTGTAAAGCTGCCTTTGTATGTGACTCTTTTTAAACAAAGCGCCCCTCATTCAACTTCGTGGAAAGATGGAAAGGTGCCAGCCATTTAGGCCAGCTAGTCATCTGCGTGGCTGAGGAGACCTAGCATTTTCACCATGAGTTTTAAATTTCCATCTGCTGCGCTTTTCCTTTTGGGGGTCTTCTGGACTTCTTGGGATGGAATAGAGAGGAAAGGGATACATATGGAGGGAAGACGGTAAACAAGAAAAGGCCAGTATTAAAAACAGAAACACTAAAGTCATTACTAGAAGGTTGAATGTTGTTTACTTTAATTGCATTTGACCATTTTGTGAAGATAGATGGTGACTTGGGGAAACCTGTACCAGAGCTCCCACTACTGGAGAACAAACTCCTGTCTGACACATCAGGAGAACCAGAAGTTCCTGAAAACTTAGGTGTTCCTGTCTTGATGTTTTCTTATTCGGTAACTTTTAGAGAGCAAGTGACTTGTGAAACTAAGCATTT
Source organism: Rhea americana (assembly GCF_003343005.1). Lineage (NCBI taxonomy): Eukaryota > Metazoa > Chordata > Aves > Rheiformes > Rheidae > Rhea > Rhea americana. The sequence goes on along the minus strand of NW_028186510.1, from coordinate 64,181 downwards.
GACAAAGTGCAGCTAATTACCATATAAATGAAATTTAAATAATTAAAATCCCTTCTTCTCCGCATCCCAAAATATTAAGATACATGCAAGAGATGGCATATAAAGTCGTGTTACTAGCTACTCCAAAGAGAAGGAATTTTCTGTTTGGTGAGCCAATATTTTATTTCCGCTCTCGCCTAATTCAAGTGTCAGAATAAGCAGCTGGGTTAGAGTATTTTAAACACTGGATTCCCTTGACTGTATTGTCAGTATTATATTATGACTGTGCAGGGTCGTAATTGTTCAGCAGCCTCTGAGATGAGTGAAGGGAGGTGAGTCCGTGCAAAGCGAAAGAAAGGGAAGAGTCGCTGGAATGAGTGGCCAACCTGGCTGAGCTGGGAGCCGCAGCACGTAGCACGGCGAGGACCAGACACGGCACTTTTGCTTCCTGGGGGAGAAGAGAAATTTTGCCTGAATAAGTGGGACCAGAATCCAAACAGTTTGCTATGACCTTGTCACCAGGCAGTACTGAAGTGTCCTGCATGTTTGCACCCTCTGCCTTCTCACGTCTCCTTGGCAGTGCTAACTGATACAGGTTACTGTAAAAAAAAAAAATAGAATTAACTTCCATCTGCTTTCCAAAAAAGAGCTTATAATTGGGCTAAGCCTACTCGATGCTAGTGTGTAAGGTAGTGTTTTTGCACCGTTTCCCTCCAAAGAAGGGGTCTTGCTACAAACAGGAATTAAACATCCTTGCTCTTAATTTATAATAGCAGTGGACCGAATCTTGCCCGAGTCGGGCACAGCAGTTACCGCCCAGCTCTCCATCCTTTGGCAGGCCCCCAAAAGGGTTTCTTCATCCCTCTACTCTGACATACTTGCTGGAAATGAATGTATTTCTGCGCTGCTGACCCCTCAGGTCACAGCCAAAAGCGTTCCCAGCCATTAACGCACGGGTAGTGGTTGCTTTACTGGGCATGAGTTTCCTGCTGTAATATGGTCCTGTCGTATCGTAATGCAGGATAGTTGTTTCCTTTTTCTCTGAAGATGTGAACCCACGCAGCCTCACGTTTTCCCCTCTGCTTTCTTTACAGTCTACTGCATGACACTAGTCATGAATATAATCGCATGCCTAGCGTGGTGGATCGGAGGAGGCTACGGGGTCAATTTTGGCTTGGCCATCCTTTGGCTCATTCTCTTCAGTCCCTGTGGCTAYGTCTGCTGGTTCCGACCTGTATACAAAGCCTTTCGGTAAGTAGAAGCTCACAAAGTGGTTTTGTTTCCATTTCCTCTAGGAGAGAGACGTGATGTTATTGGGAAGTGAGTGCCCATATGGAGATCTGCATGTCTGGGATAAAGATTAAGGACTTAGATATCTGAATATCTTATTTATTTTAGAAACATTTTTAGTTAGAAGTGRGGCTACTTTTAAATATTAGATGTGGGTTTGAGGATCACTTGCCTACTTGGAGGTCAGCAGCACTGACTTGTTTGCCACTTTCGTGAGCATGAAATTCGCATTTTACCTAAATATCTCAGGCTTCGAAGTGCCCTAATATCCGCATAACCCTAAGGGGGATATTAATTTGATAAAGCTTCATTGAGGCTTGTTTTGATGGAAGACTAGTAAGTTATCYGTAGCTGAGAACTCTCCTGTTTTTTGTCTCTAGGTACAGAACTTGACTGCTTTGCTTTTTAGATTAAAGCAGCTCCTTAGGACCAGTCCTYCTGAAACTGCCCAAATATTTAAAGCCATCCTAGTTTTTTACTTTAATAATCATTTGCGTTTGCTCACGTTTCCTGGGGATCACAAGGCATTAGCCAGACATTAATGCATAATAGAGCTCTGAGGGACCCAAGCTTTTTCCAGTCTTGTGTAGGGAACCAGGGCACAGGAGGGAAGTGACCTGCCCAGTGTCACGCTSTGGGTCTTCAGCAGGACCCGCACGACAGCCTGGGGTCTGGGCTGTGAAGGTGAAGCTCTCTGGTCCKCCTTTACCAGAATACCCTGGATTTTGATTTTTATCAGCTTCAGTGATGAGTTAATTTAGAAAACAGCAAAAGCAACTGACAGAAATGGGAGTTGGCATATGGGGGCCCCCTCTATGAAAGGAGTTGAGCACATGCTAAATTAGTTGCTTAAATGCTCTCCTGCATTCAACACTCTGTGTACTAACAACACTGGGCAGTTAATTCACTAGAGATGCTTAAAACATCAGCGACTGCATTATAGAGTAYAGGGGAGGATTATTTCTGAAGGAAGTGGAAGACGGTAGGGTTGGATTCAGCTGAAAGCTTTAGAAGACATGAAAATATGAGCTTTGAACTTGCTCTCTGGGGCTGGGGTTTTGTCCCCATCCCTAGCTCAGAAGCCTGAGGGGACTCTATACGCCTACCAGAGCTCTGCTCCAAGAGCATTTTCCATTCTAAAGTCTGGGAAAAATTACTCTTCCTCACTGACCTCCTCTGGGCTTGCACAAGGATCGTTTCTAATTATTTCTTTAGTGTTGTTTGTATATATGTTTATGCAACTGAATACTGAAAGGTCCCTGAGGTTACTCTGTATACAGACTTCTACAGTTAAAAAAAGAACAAGCCCTTGGGACAGAGTGGCAAGTCCAGGGATCACTGAGTTTGACATTAGTTATAGGAGAGGCTTGAGAAACATTACAGTGGGGCAGCAGCATTTCRTATGATATTGCAGATAGCCTTGATTCAAGAAAGCTAGGTCAGACCCACTTGCTATGCTTATTTTGGGAAGAAGCAACTGTTAAATACCAGCATCGTGTACTGCGAGGATGCTTTCATAAACCCTTTGTCATACCTCTGCATCCAAAATTAAATTAGCTGCAGAGCTTTGGCACTAGGGCAAAGCTGTTGCAAATCTGCACCAGAAAGCTGGATCAGAAGGCACCTTTTCTGTGTATCCTTGCTAATTCCTATACATCCTTTCAACTGGAGACTCCTCCAGCCCTTTCAGATCTTAGTTGCAAGAGTCTGAAGGCTCAGCCTGGAACCTAATCCTTTGTTAATTGGATTATGATAGGCACTACTCCGAACAGTCCATGTTAAAAGTATTTCTTTCACGTTGCTGTACTCTGAGGTGATATTTGAAGGGCAGRATCATGAAGATGCTCAGGGAAGGCAAGCTTCTTTCACAGCGTCTCTGTAAGTAATTAGCTTTTGAAAGATGGAAGGTAAGAGCCTCCTCTAATTTAGGTAGATCATGTCTGTAAATGRACACACAGAGCAGCAGAGATCCGGCTGGAGGTTTTCCCACATATTTCAAACTAGCCAGAGTCCATGACATTGACCTGTCTAGAGCCTGTAGTCCTGCCTCCCTCATCTCTGCTTTAGGCATTAGAGGCTAGAATTACTAAATACTTTCAGACTTTGAGCAGGAATTGGGAACGGCTGAAGGTCTTCTGTAAGCTCCCCGTTACACCAGACTGCCCTGTTAGCTACTGCACTATCTTTATAAATCTGTTCCATGGATTGCAGGCCCTTCCAGTTTCTGAGGTAATGGGAAGAATCTGTATCATTAAAAATGGAAGAGCACCAGGTTTGGGGAGCTTCAAGGGTATGAAAGTGGGCTTGCAGTGAAAGGCTGGCTCGTCAGCATAGCTGGTTTGATGGGAWGGAGATCTGCTGCTGCAGTGCTAGCCTAGCTGTAACCCAAGCAGTGCTGCGCCCCAGCACACCTGTGACGGAGAGGCCATGAACGTGCCTGGTCCGCCACCTTCTTTGGGGTTACAGTCACGCTGCCTCCTATATTTGCTTAAATTACAGGACCTTACATATTCAGGACCCTCTCAGCCCACATATCCTAAAGACGTGGAGCTTACGAAGGTGTGAAAGCGCATGTTTGCCTTTCCCCAGATGCTATACCACCCAAGCATCTCTCTTACGTGGCCATTGAAACTTTTATTTTCTTCCTGTTTTGTCTCAGTGCTGGATTATTAACCGTAAGCATGTAAGCTTGATGACAAGCAACCACTGAGGCATTCCCAGATGGGATTTTTCAGGCTCAGTAATGACTTTTAGCATATGGGCAAACTCTGCCTGCCAGTGTTCAGGCCCTGGTGTGCCTGCTTGCTGGTGGCTGAGTTGCGCAGGTGTTAGGCTGCACTGACTTCAGATATTTGGTCAGAAAAATGATTCAGGCATTCCCTCTTCCGCAGGAGGCTGCCTCTCCTTATGTGTCATCATATATGTAATTATTTTGTTAGAGCAACTGCAGGAGCCTGGCTTATTGGAAGAGATTAGGTGCTGATGATTCATGGATCTGTACGCTTTCCCTGCCAGGGAAAGAGTAGTAGGCCTCCAAGTACATAGTTGTGGAGGGATCTGTTTTCTGAGACAGCACGTTTGTGTGTTTGTACGTGATGGAGTCAAACAAAGTGGTGTGAAACAATGCGAAGTGTCAGCCTCCTCCTACCTTCCTCTCCTCCTCCGCAGGTCGGACAGCTCGTTTAATTTTATGGCCTTTTTCTTCATCTTTGGCGCGCAGTTTGTTCTCACGGTCCTACAAGCAATCGGTTTCTCTGGATGGGGAGCATGGTAAGCATGACGCTGCTCTCGTCTTGTAGCTGAGCACTTGGCTTTTGTGACTTGCAGTTTCGTGGAACTTACTTTGTTTCCATGAACTCTGGAGAAACTGATGGGGTTCTGCACAGCATGATATGGAAAAAGCTGTCTAGTTTTCACTATGGCATAATTCTATCTACTTGGAGTAGATAATTTTATCTATTCCCAGTTCCTGTAAGAGTTCATATACTGGCAGATACCTTCATCTGTTTGTTTTTCTTAGCACCTCCCTGTAATATCCATTTCTTTTTGCCATTTAGCCACACAATTGCAAAATACATCTAATCCTTTCTTAGCATTGCCCTCAACCTACTCTTGGCACATGGTGAGTGGTACACAACAGTGACTCACTATTGGCCTAGAGAGCAAGTATTGCAAGAGTTGTTCTAAAATAAATAGAAGCATTTTAGAGTCTCTCCCTGATTATGTTATAATTCTTTGGCATTTTAACTTTATGTCTCTAGAGATCTGAGAGCAAATCTTGCTGAAGTTACAAATAATAGAAGGTCCTAGCACTCTGTATAGCATTTTGTTTTCTTAACTGCTGAAGCTCCCAAATTCCCCTCTCTGGTTATTACCATAATGGGCAATGGAGATGCAGATCATAGGACCCTGATGCTCCTCGTTCCCAGTTTTGTTCCCTAGATGCAAGACCTTTGCACAACCAAAAGTATCTTGGGAGTAAATATACCCTCCCTAAAGTCTCAGTGCACAGCTGGCTGTTTGCTGAGGCCTGAGATGGGATTACTCAGAGATGCTCACAAGCCAGGTCTGAGATCTTGGAGAAATACCTACCTGAGCAGCACTTAGTTCTGGCCATCGTCTTCATTGCTCTTTTCATTTTGAGGAGCTTTAAAACTGTCTCATGTCGTTTCTGGGTGAGCAGAATTAGCAGTCTCCCTGATAATAAATATACTTAGAAAAGAAGAGGTGTAATGATACTGTTTCTTTCCATCTCTTCCAGCGGATGGTTGGCAGCCGTTACTTTCTTTAGCACTAACGTTGCAGCTGCTGTGTTCATGCTGTTTCCTGCCATTATGTTTACAATGTCAGCAGTCGCGATGCTCTTCTGCATTTTAAGGGTAGGTGCTTCAGATGTTTCCCTGGCCTGGAGTATCTGTGCTTTGTATCACAGTAATGTGAACAGGCAGCTTAACAGCCGCTGTAAGCCAGCACTGCCTTTAAAGGGTTTTTTTTTAAGGGTAGAAGCTTGAGACAATTGGTGTCTTTAAAGAGTATCTAGAGGACAAATCCAAATAAGGCAAGGAGACTGGAGCTGGACGTTCTCAGCATTTCGTGTGGCCATGTTCCTTTATGCAGTTGAACCAAGCTTCACTAATTCTAAAGGTGAAGCATCTTGAGATTCCTGGGGTGGGAACTGGATGGCAGGATGGGARGAGATCCTCATTTGTCTGCAGAAGGAAGGGTTTGGAAAGCCACTGTCTGAGGTAAGACTGTATGGAAAGCTTCAGTAGATTGACTGCACAAGAGGAGAGAAGTCAGAGGGAAAAGAGCATGAGAGATCAGCTCAACAAAAATGCTGCCTCAGAGCAGTTGCCACCATGATATTTACTGCGAGCTCATGGAAGCCTGTTGCCTCTTGTCGTCAAGAGTAGTGTCACTGCCCTGTGTCCTTTTGGGCATTGCATGGTGGTGTGACTTTTAAACCAGAGTTTCTTTTTATACCCATGGGTACCAGTTGTACTTTTTTTTTTCTCTCTTTTTCCTTAGACTATGGCCGAGTCCATCATTCTCGGCCCTGCTGAAGCAGCAGCTTAAGTATTAAAGAGTTTTCAGCACGCTGCTCAGGGTTGGCTGCCTTGCTGTACTCGCTGCATCTCTGTGGGATCCCTAGCTGGAATCCCAGTCATGTTGCTGAAGTATTGAGTTGATGATATCTTTCTGCACCTGTGGCCACTGTATTCCTACCTTTTTGTGCTTTTATTCCTTGGAAATGTAGCTCCTGACAGACAGATGCATGATTTAGTACCAGAGTGACTATAGCTCCTCTCAAGAAGAGGTCTAGGTACCTGTTGCTGACCTTCCTCTTGTTCTCTTGTTCATCCATTAGGTACATAAAATCTACCGAGGGGCTGGTGGGAGCTTTCAGAAAGCTCAGGATGARTGGAACAGCGGCACATGGAGGAATCCCCCCAGCAGGGAGGCCCAGTACAACAATTTTTCTGGAAACAGCCTACCAGAGTATCCCACGGTGCCCAACTATCCCCCGGGAAACCAATGGCCTTAAGCAGCAACAGCTGCAAACTGCCTGGATTCTCTTCTTTTTGGTCTTTTTATTATTGTTATTTGAAAAGATCATTTGCATTCCCACCCCCTCCCCCAGGCTTCTTGGGGACTCTTGTTTTTTGGTCTCCTTCTCATCACTGCAGAAGATGTATGCTGCCAGCCCATGCTGCCTCCAGAGCTCTGCACGGCCTTAGCAGAAAATTTTGTGTTCAGTTACCAGTATTTGCCTTATTGCAGACTGAAGAACCAACCGTTCACTGCCCTTGCTTGAGGGAATCCTCTCCTGATCATACTGAAAAACACTGGTTTCTCCACGATGGTGAACACTACAGGAATTGCTGCTTCTCCTGCCTCCCTGCTTAGCTTTCATCAAATGCACAGTACACCACCAAATCATCTGTAATCGTAACGAACGCAATCTGAACCTTAGTAGCAACTGGTGTTTACTTTCTGGGATGAATAATCTGGAATTTTTCACTCTGAGGGAAACGTAGCCCTTAATTTATTTGGTACCTGCTGATACTGAAGGTACTGGTAAAATCTCCAACCTCTTTTGTTTGTGTTCTCTGGCGATGAATCCTTTAGGTAACAGCGCTTACCGTGGATGAGTGTTGTTCAGATGTGAAGTCCAGGAGAACCCTCATCTGTCTGGCTAGAGCTATCGTTGTGCTAGAAGTCTTGCTTTCCCCGCTGCCAAAAGTTTCTGCTTGATCTGTGTGCTTCAAAAGTGCAGATTCATCTCATTTGGTTGACGCTTGCTCGCTAAAAGCCCGATTCAAAGCCCTGGAACCTCTTGAAGAACTGACTGTTGTGGGGCTTTGGACCTGGCTGCCTGGGTGACGTTCGTCCTTTTACAGATAGGCAGCCCGAGATCTCTCTGCCATTTAAATTCCAGTTATTGGACGTCAAGGTTTTGTGCTGACCCAAGAAATTCCCTACTTGATGTTCCTTGCCCTGTTGAAAAACCGTTTTTTCTGGGCTACCAGCCAGTAGTCAGGTGCTAGATAACTATCGATTTCACTGCTCAGGCCCCAGTGTGATTTGGGAGTAATTCTGTTACAATTGATGGATTTAATTCTAATTTGTGCCAGTGTGGTTAAAATTCAAACGTTCTGCAATGTGTTGTCTGATAGACGAAGGAAAGCTTGTTGGTCCTGTTAACAGATGTTAGCTGTGCAGAGCTGGTACGCGTCTGTGTAGCCAGCAGCACTTTTCTTCCACGGAGGGGCAGGGAGAGAGGTTCTCATCTTTCCCCAAGCATCACTTGAAGAGAAGATAAAGGAGAGAGAGTTTTCCCTGAGAACTAGCATTAATCTTGTAGCTGATTTTCATCCTGTGCATTTACATCAGGACTCCTGTAGGCTGAGCCATCCAGTTCCCCTGGGTCCTGCAGTGATCCCAGCAGTAAAGGCTGCAATTTCTTTCATCTCCCTTAAGAGCCTGCTGTGATTTTCTTTTTTCTTTCTTTCTTTTTTTCCCTTCCCAAACCTGTTAAAACTGGGAGGTCAGCTCCCATTATTTCTGTAGAGAGTGAGTGTTCAGACTCTTCAGCTCTGAAAATTTCAGCCAGCGATCCCGTAAAGGACCAAGTGCTCCGCTTTGGAGACCCGAAAGGTATCGGGCACCCTGGGGGTCAGACCCCAATCCTGTCCCTCCTGGCAGGCTGCAGGATAGGATGCCACAAGTGTCGCTCCAAGCCGACACCGAGTGATTGGAAAGCAAAACTGGCTCCTGCGCGGGGTCAGGGAGGTTGTTCCAGTGAGTGGAGTTGTTGTGCAAGTGATCTTTTGAAAATTGTCTCTACACGTGCCTTATCTAATAAAACATTAGTTCACGAAGGAGAACTGTTCCTTCCCCCATTTTCTCCCTACTAAACTTCCCATTTGGTCTATTAACTCTTTCTGTGTCATACTATAAATGCTCCRCGAAGTACAGCTTGGAACCCGCGCGACACCTTTGTTACTGCGGCCAAAGCAAAAGCAAACGTTCATCGGCRCTCAGAGCCGAGCTCCTTGAGCTTCGTTTTGCAAGCAACGCCGGCACGCTGCTGCAGAACCAGCCTTTGGCTGGCTCTGGGCTATTTAACGCGTTCCTAACGTGGGTTTTCCTTCCTCGCGAGCGCGCAACGTGCTTGTAAGTACAAACGCTTGAAGCCTTCCGAACAGCATGCGACCCGGCCGCGTCGTCGAGCTTTTTTTTTAGGTGCCTTCGTCTTGTGGCGAGTGCAAGTTGTAAACGTTCTTGGTCGCTTGCCGTCGGAGAGCGATAACAGAAGCGCCTGCCCCTAAACTCCCTGGAAACAGGATCGCGCTGGCGGGGAGCGAGCTGCCGCTGACGGGGTCTCGGTCCAACGGGGCCGAACGCGAGCTTGGCCGCACTTGGAAGCGAGAACGCGGGGCGCCTCCGTACGAGGCTCCCTCCGGCCCTGCTCCTCCGTGCTCTGGCCATCTTCAGCCTCTTGCCGACGTTTTTCCAAAGTCATCGGTGTYGTCTTTTAGTCAGGCCGGAGTTTTYGGAGGAGCCGAGAGGAGAAGCGTGGCCGTGAGACTCGGCGTCCCGCKCCTCGTATGCCTCCCTGATGACCCAGGGCTGCGTTTTGAAGTCCGTGGAAGATGCTGGACGGGCAAAGCGAAAAGGCTGGAGCCAGACGCCAAATCCAGGACCCACCGCAACCCTCTGCCGAGATCTCTGAAGAACTTGAGTGAACCTCTCTGGATCGGATCCGCCGTTTCTCATAACTCATCGCCCCCCTCCCCGATCCTCTTAGGCGCCAAAACCGTAATTCCAGAGAGTTGACTCAACATGCTGCCTGAATGGTTGCTTATTTTTTGGGGCTCCTCTGTATGTTTTTAACTGTTTACGTTAGATTTCTAAAACTCCTAACACCATTAATCCGGATCTGGCTCCCAGTTTTGTTCGGCGTCGCGGGGCGGGTGCGTGCGCGCGAGGTTTCGTGTCGCTCGTGGGGCTCTGGGATTTGGGTTTRTGTATATGTATATATTTTTTTTCTTTTCCTCCTGATCACAAGACAATAAATGTTCATCCTGTGCTTGATGAGAAGAACTGGCCGCGTTAGAGAAGTATGTCTGTTCCTAGGTAACAGGAGTTATCTGGCAGAGGGAAATAGCAAAATTTCTATTTTTTTTCCAAAGTCTCCCACCACTTTCCCCCCCTTCTCCTTTAGGGAAAAAAAAAAACAGCGCGCTTACGGACGATGCTTGCTGTCTTGCTGGGGGCCAGCACCAGCCTGCCATGCTGCGAGGCCGTTGCCTCTCCGAGCTCCAGGTAGCTCCGTTTTCGGGCTTCTCCGTAGTGCTGCAGGAGGCTCGGCGCGGCCCTTTGCAGAGGTAGCCCCTGACTTCTGCCTGGGGGGACAGCGTCATCCCCGGGGTATTCGACGCCCGAGGGGAGTCGGCTCGGCTTGTTCAGCGCGCGGCTGAATTTATCGCCCCCGACTTGCCATACGCTGCCTCGGTAGCAAGTATTTCATCCTAAAAGAGCCGACAGCGGCTGATCTCGATGCCTGCGTCGCCTCCAACCCTCGCGGTCGGTAACACCCCCCCCCCCCCTCAGCATCCCGCGCTCGGGCTCGCAAAACCTTCCCGCACCAGCGGCTTCTTCGGGAGCCGCCTCGCTCGGAGCGCGTATCGCGCAGGCGGAGGATGCCTTCGCCCGTAAAGACTGCGTGCTGCGTTTATCCAGGGCTGCGCTGAGCCCTCAGAAAGTCGGGGGGAGCTTTGACTTACCGGTCCCAGGGAAAATTCAGCGAGGCAGCGGGACTGAACAGAAAGCCGTAGGCAATGCTTTGTAGGTATTAAACAGCATTCAGGGCCCTGCTGGATATCTGGACCCCGAACGCGTCTCTCCGCCCTTGGCTATTTTACAGAAGCGTTAAAACGCAGCCATCTCGTAGCGCTCCTGGAGAGGACGAGGGTCCCGGCGCTGGGGGCCGGTTCTTCTGCCCCGTTGTGTTTCTGCCCGGTTTGGTGTATCGGTCAGGCCGCTTGGCTAGCTGCCGTGCTTTTTGTTTGTTTGTTTGTTTTGCTTTTTTTTCCCCCTTCCCCCACTCCTTTTTTTTTTTTTGTCTGACGCTTGACGTTTTTCTGCAGCTTCGGTGCCGGTTCCCGAGCGCAAACRCTGCGGGGCGGAAAGGCTCCGTCCGCGCGCCCCCGAGCAGCTTGCTTCTCCAGCGCGTTGTGTAGAGCAGTGGATTTTGTGTTGTCTGCTYGGGAATTAGCCCTAATTAACTTGTGGCCTCGGGACGAAGGCAGGGCTACTAGCTGGATGCTTTCCCAGCAGAAATCCCCTGGCTTTTCTGGCTACCGCCGAGCTGCTCCCRTAGCACGTGGCCGTATCGATCTCYGCAGCGCGCGTGCGCRCGCTTGGCGCCCCGCGTATTCGCCRCCGAGTAACGGCACGCTGGAGGTTCGAGCTAAATAAAATCAAAACTTTGCTTGCCCCATCTCCCGCGCCGGAGGGTGGGGTAAGTTCGCAACCCGAATGGCTGAGCGACGTGTGCGCTTGAAATCGCCTCATTTTTTTATTTCTCCCCGCTGCAGCGGGTCTGCGGTATCAAAACGGGGGCCGGACCTGTGGGCRCTCCCGGTGCCGGGGTGCACGGAGGTCCCCGTTCCACCTCGGCGGCGCGCGAGCTTCGCGCCCGCGGAGATGGAGTCCGGCCGGTGCTGCTGCTGCTGCCGCAGGACGGACGGACGGACGGACAGACGGCAGCTTCTTCCCACCGCGCTCGTGCAGAGCCACTGGCCCCCGAGGAAGCGCAGCGGCGGACTCGCGCCTTGTCCCTGCTGGGGAGGGGGGGGGGAAGGAGCCGGGATGGCATGGGGCAGTGGAAAAAGGGGGAGGAGGGCTTCGCTGGCAGGCCTGAGCCGGGCCGGGGGCCGCAACGCCGCTCGTACCCCCCCCCCACCCCCCAAACGCGGGGAAGCGGCTTTGCCTAAGCCTTGGACTTCGGTCCGGCGGCCGGACTCCGTCCCCCGGGGCCCCCGGCGCGCGCTGGGAGATCGGGGACGGGCTCTGCCTCCGCGGGCAACGCTCTCGGCCCCGCGAGCTCGGTTGGAAGGCGGCAGCGTCGGACCGGAGGGGCCGAAGCGAAGCAGCCGCTCGCCTGCGGACGCCCACGTCCCGCGTCTCCCTCGGGGCTGGGCTCCAGACGCCCCACGTCCAGCCCCCGGCCGGGGCTCAGCACCTTGGCTCTGCTCCCAGCTCTCCTGCTGCTCAGCTGGGTATTTTGGGAACAACTTTATCCCCGTCTCCAGTATGGGATGCGGATAACGGCCCTTCTGCGTGCTTGTAGGATAGGAGTGGGAATAACACACCACTGCGTAATGCAATGGGCGTGCAAAGCCACCAAAAAGCACTGCCACRGGATGGCAAAATCGGTGTTTCACTTACAGAAGAGTTTGTTTTATTCTCCGAATCCTTCTAAACCGTAACAGTTTCTTCTAGAAATGCTTAAATATCCCAAACTATTTGAAAGGCTCAAACAGGGACGGTTATTGCACCACGGGCAGAAGAAAGCGATTCTCCCGGCTGCGACCTCCTTTACCAAGTGAGCACAAGGAGAGACTTCTTACGGCTGAATTATTTATTTGAATATTATCGTTGTTTCCATGGTGCTCATCCCAAAGCAAGGCTCATAAACGTCTAGCGCGGCRCGTTGCAGCCTCGCGCTGGGAAGAGGGAGGCCGAGCAGGGCCGCTTCTTCGCAGCCCCTCGCTTTTGGAGCGGAAGAATCGGCCGCAGCCGAGCCGCTTCCAACGGCAGCAATTAAACCATCAGCGCTCAGCGAGGCGAAAGCTTAACGCAACCTAAAACTTGGAGGAAACTTTCCTGGTTTATTTTCCGCCAGGGAAAACAGGTCCCAACTTATAGCAAATCCAAGGTGACACRAGGGACTGAAGGCTCATCTGGCCTCCAGTCCCCACCAGCCTGAAACTCCAACCTGTTGCAAGGGGAGTGACAGGAGCTCCCCGGCTCCACCTCGGCAGCAGCACGAGCAGCTTTTGCTCTGGGTGCTAGAGCCATAGTYATTTCTAGGCATTACCCCCGGAAGCACGACCGTGCCGGCCTCTCAGACCTACGCCGGGCGCCGGCGGGGGTGCGTTGCCCAAATGCCAGCAAAACTGAGCCTGCTGTCGGCAGCTGGCTGAGCAGGGCTTTAGGGAGAGCTTTCGAAGACACCGTTGGCGCAAGCGGATGCTGCAGGTCTGCGGCAGGCTGCTCTGGAAAGGCTTAAGCGCTTGCAAAATTCCTGCCCTCGGTGTATTTAAAGCACTGTCACTCATTAAGGGATAACGCAGATCTGCTTGGAGCTTGATCCATCTTCTCCTGCATCCAGCTGGCTGTGCCTGGTCCCAGCTACTGGGGCAGATCAGCAATCGGGAACTTGGAGGGGGGTTTTCCACCCACCGTGGCYGATGGCTTTGGCAAACGCGCCTCCCCAGTGGTGCAGAGAGCTGCTGTGAGGCTTGGAAGGAGCAGGAGGGCGCTGGGCAGCAGAAGGGTGCCTGGTCGCTGCACGAGCATCCCACAACCCGCAAGTCCTGCAGGAAATCGGTGACTTCAGCCAGAGCTGGAGCAGTTGTGGCCTCTGAGGGCCAGTTTGGGGGTTACGGAGATCTGCCTTCCTTAAACATTGACATGTAAACGCTAGACATCTACAGCCCCGATCCGTGCCCGGAGGAGGTGGGACAGCGGAGTCCCACCAGGCGCTCAGCTGTTCCCATCCGGCTCCGGGCTCTGCCCGAGGGAAGCCCCTTGGCAGATCCCTTTTCCCTGCCCCAGATCTTTCAGCCCAGGTTCGATCCGCTGTTGCTGGCCGCTCTTCGTAGCTGAGGTTTGCGTCAGCGATGGCTGACTGCAGCCTCCTGTCTCAGTTCCCTGGCTCTGGGGCTCCTATAAATTTCCAGGCCAGGGAACGTGTTTCCCGCTATCTGCTTGTCTTCGTTTTCTCCATTTGCATTAGGATCACTTGTTAAATGTATTTCCCGGTTGACCTCAGCCCCGAACGGCTCCAGCTCCCTTCCAGAATTGCGGCGGAAAAGCACCAATCCTGCTTGCAAACTCTTCACGCCTCTCAAACCGCCGAAGTGCCCAGCAGAGACGTTTCCTCCAGGGGCCAGACGCAGCCGAACGAGTCCTTGCATGAAGGTCTCTCACCGGCTAGAAGGTTTCTCAYGGGGCGGCGGGGACCTGACTTCGGACGTCACCTCCCAGCGGCGGCTGCCGCCGGAAGGGTTTCGTTACCCTGTACGCGGCGGCCGGTCGCAGCGCGGCCGCGCTCCCCTCGACGCTTCCACGGCTCCGCTCAGCGGAGACGGGGGCAAATTTTAAAGCTTCAGTCGCTCCTCGCTCCCGCCCAAGGGTTTGGATTCAGGGTTTTTTCAGGCCGCACGCGCGCGCAGACGCGCCGAGCTCTTGCTCCCCTCTCCGCTCCCTCCTCCCAGCCTCCTGCCCCGAGCGTTTGGGGACGGCGGGGAGGAGATCGCGTCGCCTCGGCGCCCACGCCAGCCGCCCCTCGGCGCGTCGGGAGATTTTAACACGAGCCCCCGGCGCGGCTTGGCGTGACGGCAGCCGGGGGCGCGGCGCGGGGAGAGCCCGGCTGCGGCCGGTGCAAGCGCTGGGGCTAAACCCAGACCCCTAAATCGCTCCTAAAGAGGCTTGCGGCTCGGGCCGCTCCCGCGCCGCGAATCCACCCACCCGCCGCACCGAGCCGCGCCGCGGCCGTCTGCGGGCCCTATAGCACGTATCCCTGCAGGACCTGCCCACTAGAGGGGCTCTATCCCGTGGCGGGGCCTGTCCCCTGGGCAGGCTGTACGTATAGGTGAGCTATACCCTACAGTGGGTCCTGTTCCCTGTGGAAGTGTGTGTGTGTGGGAAGCTGGCCCCTGTATAGGCTGTATCCTACCGTGGAGCTACCCCCATAGGGGAGTCAACCTACTGGAAAGCTGTACCCTATAGTAGCGGCTGCTCCCTGTTTAGCAGCTGTCCCCTACAGAGCAGCCTGTCCCCTACAGGGGGCTGGATCTATAGGGGAGCGGCCTGTCCCCTATGGAGCGGTCTATCCCCTACAGGTGGCTGGATCTATAGGGGAGCAGCCTGTCCCCTATGGAGCGGTCTATCCCCTACAGGGGGCTGGATCTATAGGGGAGCAGCCTGTCCCCTATAGAGCGGTCTGTCCCCTACAGGGGGCTGGACCTATAGCAGAGCAGCCTGTCCCCTATACAGTGTCTGTCCCCTACAGGGGGCTTGACCTATAGGGGAGTGGCCTGTCCCCTATACAGCAATCTGTCCCCTACAGGGGGCTGGACCTATAGGGGAGCGGCCCGTCCCCTATAGAGCGGCCCGTCCCCCACAGGCGCCGCCCCCGCCGCCGGGCAGCAAGGAGTTAAGGGAACGGCGGCGGCGGCCGCCAAGCGCGCGGCTGCCGTAAAGCACCGCYCGCTGCCGTAAAGCACCGCCCGCTGCCGCGCAGCCGCGTTCCCGCTTCCCTCTCCCTCGCGCCGCGGCCCTTCGCTCGCCTCAAGCCGCCTATTCTCGAACGCGCTTTACGCCAACGACGTTGCGCCACCACCCGCCCTTCGGCTGCGCTTGCGCTCAGCTCCGCCGGGCCTCTAAGCTTCGGAGTTGGTATTCAGGAAGGGCGCTTGCGCCGGCGGCGTGGCGGGGGGCGCATGGGTGCGCGCGGAGCCTACGCCGGCGGCGTAGAGGTGTCGCTGGCTGGCCGCTGCCCGCGGAGTGGTGAGGGGAGGCGAGCGGCGGCGGCGGCGGCTTAAGAGCGACCCGGCGCGGGGGGGGCGCCGCCATGGGGAGGCCGCGGGGCAGCGGCAGCGCGGCCCGCCGCTGAGCGCCTGCGGAGGTAACGGCCGCCGGG
>NW_028186510.1:0-48085 GCF_003343005.1 Rhea americana | reverse complement strand
GCTCCTTTGTATGTGGCTTTCCTCTTTCTCCAGCGGGCTTGGGAAGTGTTTATTTGGGGAAAGGGGTTGTGCTGAATCCTGGGCTTTAAAATAGCTTTCCCCCCCCACCCCTTAGCAAAGCTGTTAAGGATGAACGTGAGAAACTGGAAAAATCCCCCCCCACACACACACACACCCTGTGTCTGCCCCCACCAGAAAGGAGCTGACTTTAACTGTTCCTCAGGCAGCTGAAAGGGGAGATTTGCGCACAAGGAGCAGCTCCCTCGTGCCAGCCTCGCGAGCAGGGAGCGGAGCCGGCGGAGGCCTGTGGCTCCTGTTCRGTGACTGGCAGAAGTGACTCCAGTTGGGGCCCTTGGACCTGTAGGTTAAACAAATTGAAGTTATGGGGGTGTTAGGAAAAGAGTTTTTTTTTTTTCTTTTAAGGAAATGCTTTTGCAGCCAGCACTGCTTAGGGACCCGCCATGTTATATGCRTTTCTGAAGTTTGAGAATGAAGTTTGTTAAACCTCGTTTGGGTTGCCATGAAATTAGTCTGTTCTAAACAAGTTGAAGGTAACTGGAAACTTGCTCCTGTGCTGATGGTTGGTGTGTGGATGGTTTGCACCGGTGTGTTTGGAAGTTGCCTCGTGAACTAATCTGTTTGTTTTCCTTTTGTACAACAAGTGGTTGGMTATCTGGAAATGAATTCTGAGGAGTGTGTAAGTTCATCTGCCAGCTGGACTGTCCTGTCAGCGTGCCGCACACAGCGTGCCCCCATCTGCCCACTGCCAGCACAGAGGTTTAAAAATTGGGCCTTATATAACAGATTGGAGAAAAGGTTTGGTGTTTGCCAATGTGTCTGAAAAAGAATTGCTCTAAATTAGGGCAGGAGGCCTCCATGGGGATAGTGTGGAGAGGCCTTCTCTGTGGCCTGGTAAGCTTGACTGCAGTGAGTAACTTGCCAAAACTTTTTTTGGTTTTGTTTTAATTCAGTGCATTTCAGGTAAAATTGGCGTTGACCGGTGTTTCACTGCTTATCGCCTCTTAGTCCCCTAAATGGGTTGTAGTCCTGTGGCACAGGCAAAAGATGATCAAAAGCAAATCTGCTGCCAAGCTGGTGGCAGCTTCTCCCAAGTTAGTGGTGCTGTGCACATTTGGGGAGCCTCTGAGTTCCTCTCCAGCTCCATGGCCAAAGGTGGCCTGCTGATTTTCTAATTAGCTTGTAGGAGCTGCTGCCTTCTGATACCAAACTGCATTGGGATTTGATCTCTTAGTAGTTGGTTTATAAATCTGTAATGCCTTATAAGTCTGTTCTGTAGTTTTCTCTGCAAAAACAGCTGCCTTCCTAGTTTACACTTGCATCAAAATGACTGGGGTACAGTTGGTAGCCGTTAGCAGGGGAGAATGTTTTTCTGTAGAGCAGTTTCTTTGGGAGCACTGAATGGAGCTCTGTATTACTGCCCCTGCAGTGTGGTTCGTGTTTGGTTTTCTTGTTGCAGCACTCTTCAGAAGAGTGAGTGAAGAGGAGGAAGTTGGCACTTGTAGTTCAGCAGGTTTCTGAATTCTGCCCTGTGAGTGCCTCGCTCCGCTGGTGTTGGAGTACAGTAGAGAGAGACTGCATTGCCTCTTTTCTTTTCTTTTTCTTTTCTTTCTTTTTTTTTTTTTTTTTTTTTTTTTTTTTTTTTTTGTATTCCATTTCTCAGCTCCTGTGCAGCCCAAGCGTTGTCAAAAGTGTTATTATGAGAGTGACTCAGCGGATCAATGCGAATGACATGAGGCTTGTGCTTATGGTCAATCAGTATTTTTCCCCCTACCCTCCAGCCCCGCTAGGCTGGAAGAGATGATGCCCTAGAGCAACTGCCAATAAACATGTTTACTGGTCTTAGTTGGGCCTGATTGTGTTCTACAGGCTTCTCTTTGCCCTGTGATACAAGCAGTGGTTTTCCTAGCTCCTGTGGCTGAGCGATGCTGTGATGGGCTTTGCTCTGAACTGCAGTCCTTTGCTTTGACCAGCCCATCTTACATATATCCATAGCTCTTGGAGTCTGGGGGTCTCACAGAGCTGGTAAAAGGACTAGTCCTAGCGTGAGACTGTCAGAGTAGGCAGCTGTCYGTCTGCGTTTTTCAGATGGGGGAACTGCAGCACTACAGATCCCCAGAAGCTCGTCTGAGATGGTAAGGAAGTCTCTGGTGAGTGGCAGGTCCTGTTGTGCTTTGGCCCCTTCCTGGTCAGTTTAAATGCAAGTGATGCAGCCCTCGTGGCTGCAGCATGGACTCTTATGTTCTTTTCAGTGAAAAGTGCCTTGCAGGCAGGGCAGGTTAACGTGGAGTTTCGGACCTCTGCTCAGTAACCTGTTCTGCCTCGCACTACTCTTGTGATTTCTCATCTTCCCTTGTGATGTTGCTGAGAGGGCAAAGACTCTGATACTAACGTAGGAACTTCCTTTGTGTGCTTGCAGTTGCTTTCTGCTCGGAGCTTGTGGGAATGGCTCTGCCCTCAGTGCTGTCGTTGGGCTTTGACTAGACAGACTTGGCTTGGCCTGGCACAGTGAGATGCCGTGGAACGGAGCCTCCTTCTGCTGGCCCAGATGTGGAGCTGCTTGTACTAGTTCAGCACCGTAAGAGCTAGGAGGGGAGGAAGGGGGAACAAATCCCATTGTGACACTGGAATTCTGCTGGAGAAAAAGTTCTCTTCCCGTTAGAAAAGCTGTGTGTTTATAAATAGTTTTGGTTTTTACTAGAGTGGATGTTTATTCTTCTACTGGCAGTCAGTACCTCCGGTAAGTCCGTAGCTGTAGAGAAGARGCAAGATTCAGTTGTGAGGAAAATATAAAGGTGACTTTCTGCTGGAGCAGCTGCACAGAGACTGCTTGGGCTCGTTCTGGCTCTCAGGTTCACTCTAGTTGCCCTCTGCCTTTTCGCCAGTTCTCTTAAATCCTTGCTCATGCTGCAACGCTGAGCTGACTTTCTGTTAGGTAGAGCCTCCTCTTGCATGTGTTTTCCCTGATTCCTCATAACTGACTTAGAAAGAAAGGAAAAAAARAGTTAATGCAGGGCATGCACCTGGTTGAGTTGTTCCAAAATATCCCCCTGCCCTGTCTTTACTACATTATCAGCTGTTGGGATGGCGCTTTGGTAGCTGGTGTGAAGCATGGATCTACTCTTTCAAGGCTTGTCTTGCCTAGAGGTATGCAGAGTTGTGCTCTTCACCTCTGCTTCAGAGGTCTATCTGGTTGTGACAACACTGTTGTGATCGGGAGGAAAAATGGGTACAGTGAGTACTGGATGTAAATGCTTGTAATGCGTGGAAAACAAAAAGCATGTGTTCCATTTGCTGCAATGGTAATTTTACAGCAGATTGGTGTGCTTAAGTTTTGAGCTGATCCCGTGCTTTGTGATTTAGGAAATGGTTCTTCAGGTAAGCAGAAACTTGCAGGTAAAACCTTGCAGGGCACTTTAGAATGCTGCGTGGCGTGAGATGTCCCTGATTTCTTTTATGGCCCACAATAAGGAGAGCATGTTCCTGGGGCAGAGGAATGCGATTAGCTCTTGAAAGGCTTTAAATGGCTTCCTTAGTTCTGAAAAGGTCATGGACAAATTTTGCTACATGTCCAGGAAGAGTTTCCAGTGCCGGTAAAGTCTGTATTCTCCTCCTGGAAGGTTAGTGACAGTTCTCGTTTTCCAAATGATATCCTGCTGGCATCTGCCTTCTCCCCTGTAATCAGACTAGTGTTGTTTAAAATGTAGTTGCAGCATAAGCACTCTCACTTCTAGGAAATGAATGTCTTGATTGTCTAGAGGCTAGTTCACCTGAGGTAGTAAAATTGAATACTCCCGTGATCTCTTCTGCTAAAAAGACTTGCAGTAAGATGGTGACTTGAGGGAAACTTGGAATCCTGTTCCAGGTACAGACTAGCTCAGCCTCGGGCCTGGGAAGGGACTCCCAGCGCTACAGGCTTCTCGGCTTTCTCCCCAGGGTTGGATGTTGGAGGCTGTATTCGACTGCGTGACTTCGTATGGGGTGGACGGTGCTTTGAAAAAGAGCTGGAAAGTGCTGGTTTGTTTGATGTTTGTGGAACAGAGGTGGCAGCATGTTGAATACAGGGGCAGTAGCTGGGATGAGCYAAGACACTGTTGCAGACAGATCTTGGAAATTAAGCCCTTGTTGGACTCCTGCAGAGATGCTGAGAACCTGGATGGAGAGATTTTTTTTTTTAATCATTTGTTTTTATGTCCACCAACCAAAGAGTGTCCCATAACCCTTTGTTATTTAATGTAATGTTTTTTAATGAAGGAGGCCTAGCATTTGCATTCCAAATGATAAGTTAGATGTTTAACAGGTGATGTTTGGGCTTTGTCAGCCTGAGAGCGATGTTCTTAAGTTAATTGCTATGGAGTTAATATTGGTCTTGAACTTAGTTTTTTTCTGCAACTTTCCTTTGGTAGAGTTTTGCAGCCCTGCTAGTCTGCAGCTGGGCAGACCTCTGCACGAGGAGGAGTGCTGGWAGGGTTTCATGGATACTGGGTGAGTATGGCCAGTCTTGAGTGGGTCATTTCCTTTCCAATCCGGACGCTGGAAAGTCACGCTGAGTGTGACTGTTGCCTRGGGGTGTTGGACAGGATGTTAGGGGGTGAATGGGCTCTGAAAGGTCAGTAGTAAGCCAGCACAAAACTAAAGTGGAGATGTGATGCTTCTACTGCTCAGAAGATCCATTCTTATAGATGGTTATTGATGGATGTGTCTTCAGGAAGAAAATCTTGCTGCTTCTTGGTTTTGAGATAACACTGAGGTATAACAACAAAGCAAGAAACCCTTTTTGTTTTCCTTTGTTGGCATAGGCCTTTCGAGGTGATGAAGTTTGTACTCTCTCTACCTAGTTTCTCCAGTTTGATGCCAGGTGAGAGTGGGATTTTCCAGTATCTTCCACGTTACCTGTGTTGGCAAGGGACAGACCAAGGCTCTCCTGGAATAACCCCACTCCCGACTATGTAGATTTCTCTTACCCTGAGGGTGTTGTAGGTTTTATTTGAAGTTTAGCTTTTGTACTCCCTAGCACAGAGAATGTTAACGAAACTAATGAGAACATGCATTAGAAATGGAGATACGTTATATGTATTGGACGAGACTGCTCATGTTTTCTAGCAGCAAATCTTTGGAGCAGCAGTTGCCTTTTCCATTGACGGGTTTGGGGGCAGCATGGCATGGGACAAGGTATTGGAGGTGTTGATGCTGACAGGTACAGACTAGTCTCTGGCTTGAGCCATGGGGATTCATGCACAAATTTGCATGCTGGAGCTAGTTGTTCAGTGGGCTTCTGTGGTTGGGGAAAGAATAGGAAGTGCTTTGAGGGATAAACCCGTGCTGTTTTCAGAGTGATGTATACCTGGTAAGGGGATCCTGAGAAGAGATTGTCAGAGCTTTGAAGCAAATCTTCAGCCTAAAATGTTGTGGTAGGTGTCTTGGTGCAGGGAAGGGGGGAATGAGAAGAGAGAATTCCAGCACGCAAGGACCATCATGGCTATTCTGTGCTGCTGGCTGATAGAGACACCCTGCAGGCTGAACTTGAAGCAGGAGCTCGGTTAGCTGGATGTACGTGTCTCTGAGCGATAGCAAGGGATGTTGCTAGGAAGCAGCTCTCCGTTGTTCGGGCCCGTGTTCTCCTTCCTCGGCCAGCTGCTTGGAGTGTGGGAGCAAAGAAAGACTGCTCCTAGGGCTCACCAGATCTGCAGGCTCCGAGTTCAGGAATGTAAAAGGGAGGCTCAGCTAACACTTACACCACGCTGAATTGAGCTGGATATAGAATAAGTGCTGTGAACTTGTGATATTATGCAGCATGTTTTTCAGGCACACTTGCACTGCRTTGTGGTAACCTTTCTCTAGCCAAATCTATTGGTAAAGCTGTTGTGGCATTTGCTGCTGAGAAACAGTGGTCAGACACTCTCCATCTGAACATACTCTGGTTTCAGGTGGTTTTGGCACGTGCTTTGCCTTAGCTTGTGGAGTGCAGACGCAGGCCTGCCTTCAGCAGGAGGTGTGTGAGCAGCAGAGGCTCGTCTGCCGATGGGCTTGGCTCGGAGTGGCTGGGCATTGCAGAACTGCTCCGGGCTGAGGTGAAGCTGGCTCTCTGCGGAGGCTCTGGCCACTTGGGAATGGCGAGACGGGGTTGTGACGGAAGCACTCCTCCCCTGTTCGGCGTGGAAAATACCCGCAGCATCCCAGAGCCTGTGTGCAAAATGTGCTCCAGGTGTCCTGACCTCCCTGCAATTTTCTTCCTCGCTCTCCCCTCTCCCTTTCTCGTGCTCACCTCTCTCGGACTCTTTGGGTCTCTACCTTGTTGGGGTACTTCCTCACCAYGGCTAGCACCTCTGCCAGGTAGCTGGGCTACCTGTGTAGCAGGGACAGCCCAGAGCATTTTATGCACTAGGGAGGTAAGCTTGAACAGCAAGTGAGAACGGAGGCAGTCCTGGCAGCACAGCCAGCAGAGGAGAGGTTAAGGAAGGAAGGAAGGAGAGGTTACAAATGTCCTGGCTGCAGTCTCGTGGCACCTACGGTTCCCAGTAAGTCTTCTGTAGTGTCTCTCCGAGTACACGTGTGGACCTGGAAACGAGACTTGGGCATGGTGCAGAGGATGTGCTGCAGAGGGCTTGGCTTGGTGGCGGCAGGCACCTGGGGTGGGATAAAGCACTAGCAAGGGACAGTTCCCGCTGCCTGTTGGGGTCCTGGCGGGGGACACAGAGGGACCTGCCTTCTGATGTCTCCTAGAGAAGAGTATATAACACACAGTGCTTTGCTCCTGTTCTTATTTAGAGCCAGAAATCAAAGTCCAGAGCAGTGCTTCTGCAGCCAGAATCGTTTAAAGGCACTTGCTGTTGTTTTAGGGCCAATATTTAACTTGCTCATATGATGAGGAATGCCTGTAGCCTCTAAATATTTGACTTAAGGAAAAAGTTTGAGAGAAGAGTTTCCCGTGCTGTGGACAAGCAGGGGATTACAGGAAAGGAGTAGGAAGCCACTGTATTTGCAGGGTTATATAAAACAGCCTGTGTTCCTCTTCTGGTGTGGCAGGTATTGAGGCAGCTCTCTGCTGAGCTGCAGCGCAGGAGCGGCTGGAAGGAAATGTTTGTGTGCTCCGGAGGCTGTAGCAGTGTAGCAGGCRGCGCACAGCGCAGGGTGTGTCTGCTCGCACAGCCCCAGTCCTCTGCTCCTACTGCCAASGGGGATTTAAAGGCACAGGTTTGGAGTTGCTTTCCAGCTGGGGGAACATCCAAATGGGCTGATGTGGGCGGCCAGGCTGAAGCGTGTGTAAACTTCCCGATGAAAGAAGCTTATCTGAAACGAAATGCTCTGCTGCTTTTGCTTTCACTGTAGTCTGTGGTGGCTGGAGTTCATCAGCTGCAAAATCCTCTGCAGTGGATCCTGTTAATGGCAGGATTTCCCCTTCCCTGGACCTGCTTGATGAGGTGCTTGTGGCGTTTCCTGTCCTCCTTCACCTTCCTCCTCCTCCAAAGATGAAGAAGAGCTGATTGTGGTGTGTGAGGAAGGATGATTGAGACAAACTTTGCRTTCTTCTCCCAACTCAATCCTCCCTCCTTAGGTGGCCTTAAGCAAGGCAGCTACCTGCCCTCTACACACAGGGTAAGCTAGCAAGTGTGGATCTGGATGAACTTCCTTAGTTACAAGGTGAATGTCTGTGCTAGACCTGACCTGACTTCTCGTGCTCTGTGCTCTTGGTTGGATGGTTTTTGCCATACTTGACTGTTACAGCTGCATTTTGCTTAGCTACAAAAAAAAAAAAAAAAAAAATTCTCTTGAAGCAAAATCAAAGGCACCCAGCTTGTGAGCCAGCCCCAAGAGAAGGTTTTGCCCAGGCTCCTGTGTGYAGCTCTGAAAGGTTGAGAACTTCCTCCTCCTAGTGTAACAAAGTGCTTGCAGGCAGCCCTAAATCATTGCCCGGAGCTACAACATGGAGAGCCAAGTCCAGCTGAAGCAGCTGTGAGCATGGCTCCAGCTTTTATTGACCGGTTTGGCATTTGGAAAGCAAAGGCTTTTGTCGGAGAGCGTCAAAGCCCCTTCCAGCTCAGGAATTGGCAGGGTGCTGAAGTCCAGAGCAGAGCAGGGATCAGGTGGCTCTATAAGAAGATGGCATACTGGCTTTTTTTTGTTGTTGTTTTTTCACCTTCAGCCAACGTGAAGCCCTTCTGTTCTTGTATTCCCAATCTCTAAGGCCTTAGAGGGGCTCATGTTCCCAAGTGTAATTAGCTGGCTCCTCTGAGCCCTGGCCCATGGCACTGGCTGCAGCTGGGCACCTGGAAGTACTGTACAGCTCTGGGAAATCTTGGCCCATTTTCATAATGAGCATTGATGGGTTCAGGCCCACAAATTGGCTGCAGAGCAAACAGGGAAGCCAAAGGAGTTGAGTTCTGTCTGCAGAGACTGGGAAAAGGTGACTGGAACTAGTAACATGAGTGACTGGCTCTGAAAAGCAAAGTTTGGGTTTCGGCTGGAAGTGTTCACTAGAGAAGAGGGAATGTGTGTTGGCTGTGGTCTCCAGGACAAAGATCAGAGAAGTGAGAGCCCAGAAAAAGAGGGAGAAGGGACAGTTTGTACATGCAAATAACGTTTCAGGTGTTAACAGTAGCAAGATAAGAATGGGGTTTTATATTTTTTTGGGGGGGGGGGCAGGAGAGGGTGTATCCTGCATGTTCCTTTCCTCTGTTTTTATAAATTAAGTTTTTTGTATAGGATCCAGAGAAGTAGGTCTTGAGCAGTTACAGCTGTGGGGAGGAACCACTGAGGCTGTACTATAGGTACCTGTTTGAGAGGTGATAACCTTTTGGATGAACACCTTGAGAAGTTCATAAGTGTGCCTGTACCTTTCTAAGTCAGTAACACTTCTGTAGCCGCCTTTGAGGTGCTTCTGTTTTAGCCGTGGCCCTTTCATGTGGTGCAAAATGGGCGTGCGTGGTGAATAAGGGGAAAGGGGAAACTGAACCTTTGCAATATGCCTTTCTGATGTGGAGGTGGATGGAAAACCAGGCTGAGTCCTTAATCCACAAAGCTGTCATGATACTTAATGAAGGGTTGTGAATCTGGTTCTTCAGATAAGAAATTGAAGGATGGAGGAGTATAAAGACCCTGAATAATCTGTGGTGGTAGCAGGAATGGGATGTAGGGTTCTGGCTCGTCTGTTCTGTTAACCTTCCCGCCAAGCCAGAAGGTTGGGGTGTTTGTGTAGGTGTTGAGAACTTGCCCCAGTTCATCTCCAGTTAGTTGRGAAACACCTTCCTCTGTGCCCTTTTTTTCTGTGAGACCATGGACATGTCRCACACTTTCTTACTGCTTCAGTTCCCATCCGTAAAATAAGCAGGTCACCTCTGTACCTTAGAGAGAGGTTGCGAGGAAAAATGTGTGATGGATTGAACTGCTCAGTCTTGTAATGGAGGGGGAGGGAAGACGAATGCCTCATGGATCACTCATTGCTTCTCTGAAGATGCTGCTGACACTTGCGTGCAAGTTGATGGATATTGTCACACCACTGAGCATCCCTCTGCCCTGCTGCTTTGTAATAGAGATTAACTGCAGGGTGCTTCCTTGCTGCTCTTTCCTCCCCATATTCTGGGCTGCGGGTCCTCGGTTGCCTTAGGAAGGGTTGGAAAGCTGTCCCTGCTGCATGACTCTTCCCTGTTAGAGTGGAGAGGTGGGAGCAGAGCACTTAAGCCAGGGTAGGAGTGAGTCTGTTCCCATGTGGCATCTCAGGGCAAGGAGCATGACAGCCCTTGGCAGAGAGAGAGCCTTGTGAACCCTCGCTGGAAGCAGTCCCCTCCGCGCCCCCTCTTTCCTTCCCAATTCTTAAGGTTTAGTAGTAATTTGGGAGGAGATATGTGGGGCTCCGGGCAGCCTGAGGGAGAAAGGAGGGGAGAAATGGTGTTTGAAATGCAAGACAGCTCAGTTTGGCGGCGCTGCAGCTCTGCAAGCCAGAAACGGAAACAGTCTGGTTGCCCATGGAAGTGGCGCCCACTCTTCCTCCTGCCTCCGGGACTCTCCAGGGAGAAGGGCCTGCTCTGGAGTGAAGTGACCGGGCTGGGACAGAGCAGAGCTGGTTCAGTCGCTAGCTTTGTCGCCACCTCCGTGTGGCCTTAGGGAAGTTGGGAAAGTTGCAATCAGCCACGTTCTGGTTGACCGAAGAGATTGCTGGTCTCAGGCACCCCTTTTCTTCCTTGCCTTGTCTTGCAAAAAGCTACCTCAGATCTGCCAGCACGGCTGCTACCTAACCTGGTTCTGTCAAAAGGATGTGGGTTAAGGAAAAAAAAAAAAAGCTTACTATTRAAAGTGCTTATGCCAACCCAGATCCTGCTGACAGAAAAGGGTTTGGTAGTGATTTGCATGACATTAGGCCAAGTGGATCTCAGCAGAATGACAGTCTCCAGATGGGAAGAGGAGCTGGGGATCCCTGCTGTCACACACACCGAACTGTCGCTGCGTACCAGCCTTTGGCAGTCAGTACAGAGAGGCCTGGATGTATGCTGAGCCAGAGCCCTCGTGTATCTCTCTTCTCAGTGAAAAATGTAGCTGGGATGTGTCTAGCCAATTTGTAAGCCCTTCCTGAAACACCTTTTCCCTGAAGGCCCCAGAATGCTCTGCTTGACCCCTTGGGATGTGGAAAACTATCTCAGATCTTGGAGGTGAGGCTGAGGCYGCGGCTTAGCTCCCGCGGTACTGCGTGGCTTCCGTCCCCTGCCTTGGCCTCTGCAGAGGGGCTGGAAGCCCTGTTATTTGAGGTGCTGGGCAAAGCTGTCATACAGCAGTTGCCTTGGAGAAAACTTGAGGAATGTGAATGGAAGAGAGGCTGGTTTTTCAAAGCAGCCCAGGTGGACTTTGCGGTCTCCTGGCAGAAGTTGGTCCCTCTGTAGCACTGAAGTTCCCAGCACTGTCCCTCATGGAGGTACACGGCCACCCCAAACTGTCTGGCCCATAGCTAGCGAGTCCTCCTCTCTGCTTAGGAAATGCTGCTGAGTTTTCAGATCCCCTGTAAGTGCTCCCTGCACTTCTCTGGCTCTGCACTGATTTTTTTTTGAGTGGTATAGCACAGCTCTCCTCTCCTTCCCCCTCCACTCAGATTTTAGGGCAGAGATGCCCTCCTTTTCCCCCAAAGCAGAGTGTTGGCACTGCAGTGGCAAAGAGATGGAGCCGGAGAGAAACACCCACCAGCCTCCTTCTGTGCTCCCTTGGCAGAAAGTCGATGGCTGTTAAGACGTGGTGCCTGTGCGATGTGGTGCTGGCGAGTAGGAGGGAGGACGTGCTGGATGAACTCTACCTATGGGCATCTGCTCCACGTGCTTCCAGGAAATGTGTACCAAAGAAGAGACCAGTCTGAAACCAATCTTATGATGGCTCCGGTCAGGCCTCCAACCCACCCGTAGGACAGGACTGGCTGTGTCATGCAAGCCAGGGTGCAGCCCCCTGCACTGGAGGTCACCTGTGTTCAGGGCCCTTTTGTTTGCAGATGAATTAAGGGAAACAGCAACCTCTGGGGGACACAAGCTCTTCGCCCTCTTCTGCTGCTGGCTTTCTTTGCCTCGACGTGCCTCAGTTTCCTCTTCTGTAATGACACTTCCTCGGTAATGCACTTTGAACCACCTGCTGCAAAGAGTAGTAGAAGAGCCAAGGGGCATTTATCGTTTGCATCAGCTGCCTGGAAAACCCCCCTGGAGCTTGTAACTAGGAACATTAGGAAGATAAGATGCCTAATGCTGGTAGTTGGATTCTTGCCTGGGTTGCTGGGAGGGAAGGAGGTATGTGCACAGCCCTTAGAGCCATATGGTCTGGATGGCAGCTGGGTGTAGTGGATGCAGTCTCTTCTGGGGTGTCCCACTTGGCTTTGCAGATCTGGTAATTTGTACGTGTTCAGGGATGGCAAATACAAACTTTGAAACAGCTGCAACCATATTTGGTACCATCCCATCTCTCTGGTGGTCTGGACTCTGGTCAAGCAGCCCCGGCTATACAGTGGGGATGACCAAAAAAGAGTATTTTGCTCAAGCCTGGCTACGTGGAAAGCCAGAGGATCAGAGAAACAGAGTTTGCCCTGGACTTGCTGCGCAACTCGGTTCCCTCAGCAGAGATGTCCCGCGCTGCAAAGCAGTATGACTGTGCTCCCTCTGGAGACGGGGCTCCCCGGAGAAGAACGAGCATCGCTGGCACTGAGAATGGGTTTGTACCTTTGCAAAGAAATCCTCAGTCTGCCGCTACGTGCTGCGGGGAAGCCTTTCCCCTGCCTGCTGTGAGAGCACGTTTTCAGTAGTGTGCAGGGCTACTACGTACTGGCTGTTCGCTGTGCTTTGCATGTGAGGAGGTGGTGGAAATGGTGAGTGGAGGGAACGCTTTTGAGCCTTCTGTGGCTAGTTACAGGCTGAAGATGCTAGTGCCCTGTTAGCTTTGGTCTCCTGGTCCCAGGAAGTTGGGAGCAGCTGGGAATGCTGTGAGACGGTTGGTTTATGGAGCAGAGCCTGCTCCAGCCATTCTCAAGCCTTTTGCCTTGTGGTGAGACCTGTGGTAAATGTCAGAGAGGAACAATCTGCTTCTAGTCTCCTGTGCATCTGGGCTCCCGGGGTTATTTGGGAGCCTCTCTGAATGCTGTGGGGGGGGGGAAAAAAAAAAGTGCTGAGTGTGTCCCTTTGGCTCTGGTATCCCGGTCCCCGGGGAGGGGAAGGCCTGGCTTCCCCGTGCRAATGGCTGGTGTTCAGACAAGTTCCCCCCACAGGGGAGGAAATCTCCCCCGGGTGGATGAATGGTTTGGAGCCTGTCGCTCAGCATGGGCTTGGAGGAAAAGGAGAGCAGAGCCATGCGCGTCCAAGAATTTGCTTTCCTTATAGGAAAGGGGTTGGGAAATATGCCTCATCCTTTGGAGAACAGATGTTGAGTCCTCCGTCCTAGCTACAGCTGATCCCTCCCAATGCCGGAAGGAAGCACACGTGGGGTTGAAGGCTGTGGGATCTCTGAGGACATCCTCAAAAGGGTAACGTTGGCTCTTTGCTCTTGAACAATTCCTGCCGCTTGATAGCGCTCCCTGTGCGACGCAGYGCTCGGACGACCGTGCCTTGCCTTGTCCTCTTCTCCCGTTCTGCGCTGCCGGGCCCGTGGGATGCGGCTGTGGTTTGTGCTCCGTAAGCTGAGCTGTTAGGAGCTCTCCCACGGCAGGCGGTGGGAGATCTCGCCCCGCCGTGTGGTTGGACCCTCTGACTCACGCGAGCCAAAACACCTCTGCTTGGGCTTTCTCCAGAGCCTCATCCGGCCGTGACGAAGCACGGATCATCCTGCGGGCAGCATCCCCCTCAAACGCTGACTTGCCGACGCCGTGACTCCTCGTTGAAGAGGGAGCTGGAGGAGAGGCGGGGGGGCCGCCAGCGGGAGGACGGTTCTTCCGCAGTTCGGCAGCGTGGGGAAGCGGAGCCGCGCTCCCCCAAGGAACCGCGGGGGCTCCACCTGCGGAGGGAGCGTGGGAGGTGGTCGGGGCAGCCAGAGCGACGGTGCCGCACCGTTACCYGTCCCCAGCCTGAGATAACGGGACTTCTGGGCTGTCCCCTTCCTCGAGGGACTAGCCGAGCGCTCGTCTTGACCTCCCCAGCCCACGCAAAGTGAAGAAGGAACCGTGTCGCCCAGCAACCGGGTAGCTGTTGCGCTGCGCTGTGCTCTGGCTGTGCTGGGTGGGTGTGGGTCTGCGACTGACTGCCGGCTGTCTTGTCGCGGGGTGTTCGTTGCTCGGCGTGACGATGGCGCCGCGGCCCCTCCTCGGCTCGGTGGGATTTTCACGTTGTGACGAGGATCGCTGCTCTCGGGTCTTGGCTCGTTTTCCTGAGTTCAGGGGCTGCGTGAACGGGAGCGAGCCTGAACCGCGGGTCTTTCTCGGTGGACYGGAGCGGAGCGGGGAGGGAAGCGAGGGCGYGYGCGGYGCYGTGCTGCGCYCCGCGCACGAGGGCAGGGTGGCTCRGCYAGCGGAGGGAAGGGCTGTATCGAYGGGTYGRCCCTGGGGCAGCGGCTGGTCTCTCCTCGGGCTGGGAGAGCAGGGTGCAGGCCCGCCTCCGCTTGCTCTGATGGGGAGAGCTGATTTCATTGAGTGGGAGTCTGAGATCTCCCCAAATTTTGCTATTTTATCCCTCTAGCGTTTAAATGCATGCACACATGCACTCCTGGGCCTGGGAGAGAGGGGGCAAACCTCCAAGTTTAACAGCAAACAGTGTAAAAGAGCCCTGATGCCAGGCTGACCCAAGCCCATCGCAGCAGGGTGGGAAGGGAACTTTGCTGACAAAGTCCTCCTGCGGCAGCTTGTCGCCGAGCCTTTTCCTTTTGCCAGGTGGGTTCTGCGCAGCCTCGGTGGCCCGCCGGCGTGAGGCCGGGCAGGACGCTCTCCGCCGCACTCACGCCTGTTGGTGTAAAGCAAAGGTGCAGCACGTCGCTGTGGCTGCGGCGGAGGAAGAGAGAAAGGCTTCCTCGGCTCTGCGTGTCTGCGAAACCCRAGGCAGCTTTTCTTTCATGTCCATTCTGTGCTCTCAGGTCCCTTTTCGAGAGCAAGCARCGCTTTACTCTGCTTTTGCAAGAAGTGCTGGCTTTTGAGGACATAGGAGTATTCAGGGACAGGGCTGGGGAAGTAGCATCCTGGTAGAGATGGTCTTAACTTTTATTTCTGGCAGCAGAAGCACTGGAGGGGGTGTCCTAGCCTCGGGTGTGAGGTGTGAAGTGAAAGTAATGGTTCTGAGCTGCTGGGTGAAAATCATCTATTAGTCTAGAAGCCTCCCCGAACCCAGTGACTGCTGAGCAGGCTGCTGTGGAGGGAGGTGAGCTCCAGGGTGTGTGGGAGGGTGGTGGAAGGGGAGCTTGCCTTACCCAGAAACTTGATGTCTGAATRCAATGTTCTCCTGCGTTGTTCCCTGACTGTGTCCCAGCACAGATGCCGTCATAAACAGGATGAAGATCTGGGTTGCGGTAGCGGTGAATTTATATGTTTTTCCTTCGCAGAACCCTCATCTCRGCCAAACATAGGATGCCTTTCACAGAAAGGCCTTGCAGGGGCTTTCGGTCCCAGTGTTGTTGCCACCTGCCTCTTGCTCCTGAACCAGCATCCTTACCTTAAGTTAAACCTGCCCTTGAAACTCCTGTGCGGACCAGGAGAAGAGTGGGGAGAGCACGGCGATGCCTCGTAGAGACGTGCCTGTACGGCCCCTGTTCTGCGTCCGTGGGCACTGCTCAGCTTGCCCRAGCCAGGTGCCCGTCAGCCCGCATCCCTGCCGTGGCGGGTGCCCGGCAGTCCGTTGCTTGGAGCACGTCTGCATCTGTCTTTCTGTTTGGCCTTGCTTTCTGTATCGCCTGCCTGGGCAGTAGAAAGGGCGGCTGCAGTTGTAAAGGTATTTTTTGCTGCCCAGCTGAAGCAACAGTTAAAAAGCATCCATGTCCAGTGGCAGAGGTGGACACGTAGGCAAGCAAAAGCTGCCCTCAGTTACAAAACAGGGCTTTCCTATGTTCCCCCGGCGGTGTTTTCGGCCGTGGTTTTGTAGTTACCTTTCAGAGGTCTGTGCTCAGTAGCTTTTTGAGCAACAGCTCTGCTTCGGCTTCTTCATTGCCCAAGGTACAATTTAAGACACGGACAGTCCTTTGGATGCTTTGTTGCAGAGAGCCTATTTTGCAAGGAATCACCCAGTTCTCAGGTTTTACAGCAGATGAAAACTATGGGCTTGTCCTTTCCCAGRCTTGTTTGAGTTCTTCTGCTCTGAAGCTTCTTTGGGTCCATGTTGACTGTCAAACTTAGTCCTGGTGTTTTTATAGTCTGGCAGGAATAGAGTTAATAGCACCGTGAAGTCATAACTGATGAAATGAAACCTTTGCAGGCGCTCTCTCAAAATGAGTGTTTTTGTGACAATGAAATTGGTGCGGGAATTGGGCAGGACAGGACTGGTTGGAGAAGAAGCAGGTTCTGCTCTTACGTCAGTCTCGGTAAATTGTGCAGAAGGGAGAGCAGGAGAATTGTCAGCACATGATTGATAAGCAGGTTTTTGATGGCCAAYTTTGGTGGACTTCTGGAAGGCAGCTGATTCCTTCGCAGCTCTCCTTTCCAGCAGCGGCTTGGATTTAATTAGTATCTGGTGTCTAACTGGAGCTCGCTGCATCGCGAAGGTGTTGTCCTGTTCAAATCGAAAACCTGCTGGCAGAGCCGCAAAATCCAGAGCGTACGAGGAACTTGACGGCTGAGATCACTTGTTCAAGTAAGTGACTCAGTGCATGAAACGCCTTATTGAATCCAGTTTTTGTGGTGCCAAGTGGGGGCTTAAAAGACATCCTCAGCATCTCGGCCAGGATGACTGCGTGTGTCCCATAGAAACCGCTGGAACATATGGGCTGTGGGAATACATGAAGAATCGGGAGTCAGACTCTAGCTGACTACTGTCCTTTTAAGGTCTCCCAGTCAAAGATGCTGCTTTGTAAGTAATGAACTTCCTTTCTTCTAGTACTAGAAACTCTAAATTAGTAAAACCGAAACCACTTCAGCACAAAAAAGCCAATTAGGATGTTGAACTGTTAAGATGTGATAGATTCTGCAGAATTACGGCTTGGTGTAATTTTCCCCGCGCCGGGGCGGCAGATAAGCCTGGCTTTTTTTCCGTTGCTCCGAACAAGGTTTACCGCTCTGCTTACCCGTCTTGTCACCTCCGGAGTCCTTATTACAGTAATAGCAAAGCAAGTTGCAGTTTCTGAGGCGGTTGATCTGTCTGCCACGGGGTCATCAAAGCGACGCTAGTATGAGCATCAGGCCCGTGCTATAGCTGAGTCATTTGCTGGTGTTCCCATCTTCTTGCTGCATACCCAAATCTCTGCTGGCCCCGTATCCCTGCGCGCAGCCGGAGAAGGCAATCGGGAGTAGGCAAAAGGTAGAAGATGCCGATGACATCCCAGACTCGTGGTGGCAGGGCTGGATGGGACAGCAGGCGATGCCAGCTTGGACCCGTGTTCGCCTCTGCACCTCTAACTACCCAACTGCCTCCTGCAGCCGAGGCGTTTTGGGTTCCCAGCACCCCGCAGTGGCTCGGCGTTGCTGCTGGGTTTGTGCAGGGTGCCTGCAGCACTGGGACCAGACTTTAGGGGCTCGTGAGAAGCTCAAGAGCTGGCTACCCTGAGGCTTAATCGGGTGCAATTTTTGTTATAGAAGGATAAATCCAGGCACAACAGTTCCCCTCCTGGAGTCTGTGGTGCCAGCCAAAAAGCTGTTCTCCTTCAGGTCTTTCAAATGAAGCTTCATTGTGTTTTTGGGTAGGTTTTATGAATTCTACGGCTAGAGGTTTGAGCTACCTGGTCATTGCTGTTGAGCCCGAACAGATGAATAGACTCTCTTAAGCGCTTGGTTCCCTAACGTATTTGTCCAGCTTGTGCTGTGTTTGATCTTTTTCAGTCTAGTTTTCGGATCTGGTCTTATTTCAGYATATGTGTAATTACTAGCRTTATTTATTTATTTATTTATTTTCAAGAGAAGTATTTTTAGCTTTTAGCTTGGTTCCTGTGCTGCTGCTGAAGTTTCCATCATGGTATTTCCGGCTCTTTGGTAAAGTGCGTTTAATGTTTTCCATCCAGGTGTACCTGCTTCGAAAGGAGATCCAACGAAAAGAGAGAAATTCTACATTTGGCTGGGAGTGAGCTGGATAGTAACTAGCAGCAGCAGAGAGAGATGCTTCATGACGTTTTCTCGGTGGCTGCCTTTATTGAGAGATTTAAGAATTGCCCTAGAAGAGCTGTTGACTCTGCCAGCTTATTTATGTTTAAAAATATTAAGGATCTGGGTTGTTCTGAATTTTGACTGTCTAAAGCTGATTGGTTTCCATTTCTGCCTATGTAAGACGAGAGCAAACACTAATCAGAACTGTCCCAGTTCCACTGGTTCGAGATGGACCTTTTTCCTCATTAGATATTTTTGGATATAAAATAATTACTGCTGAACTGTTGCCAAAAAGCTGACTTTCAGTAAAGCTGAATATATGCACACACGCATCCTTGCCTGCCTGCCCACCGGCTACTTGGACGGGAAGTTTTCCTAGTCAGCACTGAGCCGTGGTGAGAGGTGGCCGAGACTTCGGTCTCAAGTCATCTGGTTGTGCCAGTGCAAGATTATTGCTTGGCCTGTGGTTTGTGCTACGCTTCCGTGCTCGTCTCGGAAAGGAGGCGGTTGTCTGAAAATCACAATATCGTCGGGAATCCGCACCTTCGTGCAAGTTCCTGGTAACTCTTGAGCTCTTGCCTTCTGCCCCAGTCTGGGCTCCGTCTCAAATGGAAAATGCAACTGTTTTGCCTCTCGTTTCCCTCTCTGGTTCTGCTGTTGTGTTCATTTCATCGCGTTCRGGTGGGTTTCGCTTTTTCTTCGAGGCCGTCGCAGCGTTTGCACCGCGGCGGGGTCTTTGCGCCGCGCTCCGGGTCTGCAGGCCGCGTTGAGCTCCTCGCGTGGCGAGAGCCTTCGGCGATCAGACCTTCGTGACGCCCGTAGCGTCGGTAACGGTGCCGTTGCTGCTGGAATTTGAGGAAACGCTGCGCTTCTGTTTTATAAAGCGGTTGAATGTGTTAACCTGTAACCCCTAAAAATCAATTTTGAAAATGTCAGTGAAATCATGCATGCGTCACTGGTTTTGTTTTGTGAGAACTTGGTGTATCTGAGCATTTATCAGACCTCTGAACCGCGAAGCCAGGCTCCCTGTAAACAGGGAAGAGTTTTCTGTTGGGATATTTAAACCTCTTCGCTCATCCTTGTGGGGGGAAAGAGGTGACACTAAAGCTTATTCTGAAGAAGACATTGAAAACTCATAGTAGTGTGTTAAAAGCCAAGAAAATGTTTGGACGGCTGGGAGAAAATACCTCGGATTGCAAGATGTAGAGCTCGATCTGCTCTAGGTTAAGAAATGAGCTGAGTACAGTGCGCAAGTACTTTCGGAGGAAGTGAATAACCGGTAACAAGAGAACTCTTAATTTAGCAGGGGGGAAAAAAAAGCGTAATAAACCTGATGGCTGGAAGAGGAAGCCAGACACCGCAGGGCAGAAAGAAAATCCAGCTTTTTCACGGCCAGTTCAATTTTGGGGTGGGGGGAATGAATGCCATGAGGTTTTTTGTTCTTTTTTTTCTGATTTTGGAGGAGAGGTAGCTTGGGAAGGGGGCTTAATTGCAGTGTTTTTGTGGCTTGAATGTTTCTGGGACGTGACTGAGATTCCCGGAGGGCTACTGGGGTGAAACGCTGCGAGCCAGGAGATCAGGTTGGCTGAAGATCTGAGCTGGTGACAGCAGAGCCGTATGGCAAACGCTTTAATTTCTAGCAGAGACTTGAAGCATTTCTCTTTGGTGGCTTTACGTTCTTTAAGTGTCTTCGTTTGTTTGTTTGCTCTATATTAACTATATAGCTGGAGGTGACGGTTTGTGTCTGATTATTTAGCAGTACTGTTAGCACCCGGTCTGACTCTTCTGGCTCCGTCGCYGGCTCTGCAGAGCGCCGTCGTGGGAGGGACCAGTGCCGGGAGGCCGCGGGAAGYGGAGACAGAGGCACGAGTCCTCCTCGCTCCCGGCTCGCCAACTGGTGAGATTGGAGGCGCTGAAAGCTCCCGGCTCCCGCTGCTCCGGCAGCCGAGCCGGGGTAAAAGCGTGTGGGGTGGAGTCCTCCCTCGTGGACACACCATGTTCTCAGTAGAGAGCTGGGAAGCCAGGAAGGGAGGGGAGCCTTGGAACAAGGATGCTCAGATCATATTGGATTAAAAGCTTTGCTTCCACAGTTTGCGTTTGGTTTTTTTTCCCTTAAGACTAGAAGAAATCCTGGAAGAAACATTAGCCTTGGGTTTCTTTTCTTTTTTTTTTTTTTTCCCTTTCTTTCTTTCTTTTAAAGAAACAACCTGGATGGAAAAAAAAGACTGTTTTGGACAAACTCGCCCTTGCAAAACGCAGAATCGTAAATGTTGTGGAGCCAAAAGCGAAAGCACGCTGCGGCTTTTCTGTTCGCTGGAGGGGGAGAGACCAGCCACAGCCAAACCRCACTTCTCACGCGCCTGGTACAGTGACCATGGCAATAGGACTGCGTCTGCCGGGTAATCGATGACTCAGTCTGATAGCACTGTACCGACGTGAACTGTTTTCAGTGTTTGTGCGATGAGGGATGAGACAGCTTGCAAGGAAGCCGTCRGGAAGACGGGCTGGAGGAGTTCAGATGAGGGCCGCTCTTCGGGGCGGGCAGGCTGGCAGGCTTGATACCGGGCTCTGAAAAGCAGATTTGTGACCRCTCGATATTCGCTACAGGTTGGCTGATGACCTTGCCTGGGGGCAGCAGGAGCGCAGGTAGGGTGCYGGGATTTCACGGGATGGTTTTGCTGTTTGAGGGAGTTTCTTCAGGCAGTTGCTGGGCTCTTTCCTATTCCTCAAAGGAGGCTTTGGAGAAGGGGGGGGGAGGGAAAAAAATTACCGAGATCTCCACGCTGCTCAGAGCTGAGAGCGAGCCATGCGTTTCCCCAGGGAGCTCAAATGGACAAGACGGATGCAGAGGAGTTGTATCCCAGCTTCCTGGCCCTCCACATCCCTAGGATAACATCCCCAGGGTACTGGGGGAGCATCGGTGGCAGAGCTGGGAGCCCTTGAATCCCAGCCCTGAACTTTGAGAGACTTGCCCGTCTCTCGAAATGCAGTGCATGTTATGCCTGAGTTCCCCGATGGCTCTGCATCAGCAGTTAAGTAACAAACTATTTAACAAGAGCTTCCTGTTGTGCTGACACCAACACGAGCGCACAGAGGAGGAAATAGAGTAAACAGAGCTGCTCTGGCTCCTGCCTCGCTGCAAGCTGGGGAAAGCATCGAGGATTGCAATGATGCCTGGGCACGGGCTGCTCTTAACCGGACCCTGCTGCGCTGGGGGATGATGGTCTTGCGGGTCAGGATTGCGGTCGGCAGAAACTGCGCAGGTGTCGTGCRTTTTCCGAGAAAAGCGGCTGCTTTCAGGGCTTCCTGATTTTGAGGGAGTCCCCTGGAAGGGGAGGGTCCACCCTGCGCCCGGGTGCTTCGCCCTCTCTGCGGCGGCTGCCTTCAGCAGGACACGGCTGGTCCTCCATCGTGGCACGGTTGGCGTGACTCYTGCGTGGTGGCAGGCAAGGTGCTGGCACCCGGAAGGCCCAGGCTGTATTCCCTGCTCTGCCTGGGTGTCCTCGGTCAAGGCATTTAACCGCCTCTTCTTCGTTTGATGGATGGTGAGGAAATTGGGCCAGAACAAGCCAACCTGACTGTCTTGAGGACTGTTGTGCTGCCTGCTGTAACCAGAGCCGTCGCTGGTGTTCCTGGAGGATGTAACGTGGAACAAGCTCCGAGTGATGCGTGCTCCCGCCTGCTGCTTCAGTCCACCAAGGAGACGTCCCTGGAGCGGGTGAATTGGAACAGGTTTTCTCCCAGCTGYGAGGTTTGTCATCCTCCTGGCGACGCAGCT
This sequence comes from Rhea americana, assembly GCF_003343005.1. NCBI lineage: Eukaryota > Metazoa > Chordata > Aves > Rheiformes > Rheidae > Rhea > Rhea americana. The sequence goes on along the minus strand of NW_028186510.1, from coordinate 26,633 downwards.
GGCAAGAGCACGGTCTGGGCCTCTTCTCGAGAAGAGCCTCCTGGGTGCTTCTGTGCTGGGAAAGGGCTGATGGCGCACTGCTGCATCCACGCTGCCGTGTCCAGCTCCGAGGAAGGCTGTTTGCCCAAGAGGTAGGGGAAGCTCAGGAGATCCTGCTAGAGCCTTTGACGTTGCCCGTGCCTGAGACAGGGGGAGGAGATGGTACTTCCAACATATGACTTTCCCATTTCCCTAGCAAAAGACCACTTGAAACTGCCTGAACGTGGTTGTTGGAAGGACTCTTCATTTTTCTTATTAAAAGAACAAAACAAAACAAAACTCCCTCCAATTGTCTTGTTTCCTCAAAAATCCACCCAGCTCTCATAAACGTTAAGACTTGAGTCACCAGGAACTTGGCAGCGTACTGTGGAGCCCGGTGCCACCTCTCCGAGGGAGCCAGTAAAAGCGAGAACGTGCTCCTCGCGGCGTCCCGCACGCGTGCGGACAGACGCGGAGCGAGGCGCTCTCCGTGCGCGCTTTCTCGCCTGGCGCGTGTGCGCACRGGGAGCGGGTTTCCCCCCTTGCTGAAGGGGCTCTAAGGAAATCGCTTCCCCCCCCCCTTGCTTTACAGCTCTGGGCTGGTCCCTGTATGAATGCTCTCGCTCCAGTGTAAATGTGGTTTGGACTCAGTTTGCTTAAATTTGTTCTTAAATCTCGGTTGAATAACAGTGGGGTCCGGCTGTGTCTTCGTGCTTGTGCGTACACCTGCTGCCACTGCAGTACAGGTTGTCTGATTGTACCAGTCAAATTGCTGGTCCAGCACTGGCCTTGGGACAATATGGTTTGAGCATGAATTTCCCTGACTGTGACAAGCAGTTCGATCATTTTTGTACGCCTCGGAAAATCCACTGGCTTTCCCCTCTGTGGCAGCTGTTTGGACTGTTTTTCTCAAAGCTTTCWGCTGTTGAAAGAGCAGAACTGAGGACTCCCCACCCGGAGGACAACTCTTCAAGCCAGCCCTGAAAGCACRCCGCGCCGCAGACCCGGCGGGAGCGGAGCACTTTGGTCAGCGGGACGTGCCGAATGGTGCAGCTCCGCTCTCAGGGAGAAGAGCTGGTGGGAGAAGGTGGCTTTGTGGCCGCTTGTYGTCCCTTGGAATAGCTGCAAGAGTCTGTGCCCGCGGCTCACGAGTTTGTTCAGCCGASGCCTCGACCAGCATCCGCTCTGCTCCCAGCTGCTCCAGGCTCACGTGGGAATTGCGGCCACGTGGGTGATGCAGGTGTGCGGCGCCAAGCTTGTGTCTCGGGAGGACCTTTCACACCATTGCATGAGGTTGGGGACAACTTTTTGGCTCCTTCAGTTCCTGCTTTCGTTCTGTAGCTGAGCCTGCTCGACCTGGAAGACTCTTCTTGGAGCAGAGTATCAAAATATCTTCCTGCTCCTCTTGGCTGTCAGGAGGCCTGATGTAGCCCGTGGTGTAGATCAATTGCTAGGTGTATGCTAGATGTTGCTGTCGTGTTCTTGCTGTTAATGTACCTCTTTGCCGCTACATTCAGAAAATGAAGAAGTGTAAACTCACTTGGATCCGTTTCCAGCATTGCAGCCCTTTCCCTGCTTCTCAGACGCGTGAGACTTTCCACGTCGGCACTCTGTCCCCAGCATTTAACAAACTTTTAACCTTGTCCTGAATCAAGGTGGTTTCTTTCCCTCTCCCACCAGCATCAGGAAAGTTGTTTCCTTCAGAGAGGAGTAGGCAGAGAACGTAAAAGTCGCTGGCTACTCCTCGACACAGATGAGGAACGGAGGAGGAATCGCCTTTGGGATGTTTTCATGCTGGTGCTTCGCTGTAACCCCAAGTGCAGTGGATGGTGGCGTTGCAAAAAYGTCTGGTCAAGTGCCAGTAGGTGCTGGAGAAAGCTCTGAAGATTTTCTAAGCTGCAGGTAGGTCTCTGACCCGRAGAATCAGCCAAGGTCTTGGGAAGCTCTTTCCAAGGCCTCAGGCGAGGTTTCTCTCTGCGAATGTGGGTCTGCAGGCGTCCACAGCYCTCAGCCCCTTCCATCTGCCCCTCTCTTTCCGGGGTTTATTTTTGGAAGGGTGCAATTTTCAACCTACCGCACAGCTTTTAAAAACTGCAGCAAGCCCCAAGCAAACAAACCGTAGCTGCAGCAGCGCTGGGACCGCGTCGGGAGGCTGCGCGCTCGCACGGTCCGGCGGCGCTCGCACGGTCCGGCGRCGCTCGCGTGCCTGCGGATCGCGCAGGAGCTGGCGGCTTCCAGGAGCCCCGTTTCCTTTCTGCTCGCCGAGGCTCTGAGGTGGCAGCTCCTCGCGGGCGCCCTTGGCTTCTCCTCCGCTCCCGCGGCGGGCGCGAGCTGCCCCCGGCTCCCCGCAGCGTCTCCTCGGCTCAGCCGAGCGGGGATTCCCGCTCCGGCCCGACGGTAACCGTTTAAAGCGGTCTCCCGCGGGAAAACTGGCTCGTAGGAAACGTAGGGAGACTTTCTGCGGCCGCTCGGTTTGGGAAACCTCTGCGTCGTGGCACAGCTTTTCCCCCATTCCGTAACGGCTGGGGTTGGCTGCCGGCACCGAGGGCTGGGATACGATTTTAAGCCTTTCTAGACGTCATCTGGGACCGTCTGCAGCTTATTTTAAACGTGCTGGATCTTCCTTTGTTTTAAGACTTTTGATCTGCTCCTTGTAAAYTAAGCCTTCAGCTGACTCTTTAAACTCCTTAAATTTATTTGGTTTTTGGTCTCGGCGGTGTACAGCCACCAGTTGCTTTTTGGTCTGGTCTGGTTCTGGGCTTTTTATATTGGGAGCCAGCTGATGTGTTGCCCTTTGGGAGATCAGGGTATTTGTGATTATTTTTAGCTTTTAATTGGCAGCGGTCTGTACTTGGAGCTTTGTAATGTCAAGGGCTTCTCTTTTTTGTGCTCTCAAGAAGCTTTTCTTTCTCTTTCATCTGGATGCAGCTGTGTTTCTCCCTCGCTTACCAAGTGCAGAGTACCCGGAGCAAACGGCTCTAAGTAACCAGCCTAAAGGCTCGCCGACATCAGGCGCGTCGCGGAGCCGAGTCTCGGTGAGTTGGTAGCAGCTTCGCAGCCCGGAGGGGGCTGCTGGCTTGCRCGGGACACCTGGACGCTCTTCCAAGAAGTGACACTGGCCTGCGCTGTGACCGTGGGGAAATCGCTTCCTTGCTCTAGGCCGCTATTTTTTCCTCCTCTTCCCTTCCTTTGTTTTGCCCCGTTTAATTGTAACCTCTTTCGGCCAGGAACTCGGGGTGTGTGTGTGTGTAAAGAGCCTGGAACAACATGCCCCAGATGGTACGGTACAAATCCTTTCTCGTCAGCCATGAGATTTCTTGCTAGATGGGAAAGATTTTTTTTTTTTAAAGACACCTTTTCAGTGTTTTTCTACCTATAAACGTGGTCAGGAGCCTCCCAATCTTTGTTTCAGCTCAGGCCCCAGCAACAAGGAATAGCGTGAGAATTGCAGCTTTTCTTTAACCCCCCCTTTTTCTCACCCTTATGGCTGCAGGGAAAAGCTTGTAAATGTGACTGGAGCAGACCTGGCGAGCTCAAAAACCAGATGGCAAAGAAAAAGAACCCAGTACTTCAGCAAAAAAAACAAAGAGAACCCCTTCTCTGGGTTTAAAGTGATCTCGGAGGGTTGTTTTGTCCCCTTTATGATACTTCTGGTGTTTTTGTGGTTCTGCTCGGGGAGGTGCTGAAGTCGCTTGCACTTGTCTGCAGCTTATTTCACTCTCAGCTTCCCTGCGTTGGAGCACTTGAACTGCAAACGCTGCAGGGGAGTGCTGATTTGTTTTAAGACCACAGCTGGCTTTGGAATGCCTTCGACCAAACTTCAGGCCTGTTTTTTTTTTTCTTTCTTTCTTTTTTTTCCTTTTTCTCTTTTCCCCAGCGMGAGAGAGAAATTTTCTTAGTCTCGTTTTGCCTCTGATTTGAAATCAGGCCAACAAATCCAGCCTCGAAGGTGCTTTTGTGAGGCTGCTTGTCTCAGTGTGCCCTTCTGGGGGAAGGTTCGTGCTCAAAACGCAGTGAGGGTGTCAGCTATATCAGAGAGGCTGTTCCCCGAGGTCTTGCTGTAGCTGGGGACGGTACTGGACATGTGTGATTGCTCATCCAGAGGCTACTGTGCCTTAATAAATAGAGGTTCCTCTCCTGGAAATCCAGAAAGGTTGTTTGCTCTAAAGCAATGAAAGTCTTGACATCTTACCAGATGTTTCTACTCTTAATTTCAACTTTTTCAATGTTAAAAACTAGAGAGTCCTTTATGGCATGTGGTGGGAAACCTGGCCGGGCCCTGAAACCCCGCTGAGAGGTGGGACCTGTTTTCACGCAGAGGTGCAGCCAGGCACTGCCTTTTCTTGACGCTCTTCGGATGCCGAACGGATTCTTCCCCGCCATCAGATCCCGGCGGCTCGTCCGCGTAGGGAAGCTGACGGACCGGATTTGGAGGAGCGCCGCTTGCCCCAGCCCTTGGCCGACTCGCGCGGACGCTGTTTCGAGACTTCCTTCTGCTGTGACTGCTCGGCTGCAGGGGTAAAAAAGGGACTCGTGGCCCCCGACGCTGGCGGCGGTGCCGTAGCCTCGCCGGTCATCGCCCCGGCGCGGTGGGCTGATGTGGGGATTTGGAGCTGGGCTGTCCCCGAGGTCAGAGCCTGCAGCGCAGCCAGGGCTGGAGAGTCACRCTACGCCGCTGCCGGTGTTTGCCTCGGCTGGGGAAGACGGCACGGTCTCCAAGTGCTCACAGGAAGCCGTATTTATTAAGACTAGAAGCTTATTTTTTCCCTTCTGGTACGACTCTGTCTCGTTCCATTGTCTGAAATTCCCTTGCAGGGACTGGACCGTAACTCCTTTAAAGGCAAAAAAACAACAAACCCAAAGGCGGGGGCTGGACCTGCCTCGGCTCTGGCCGGCGGCCGCCTGACTCCGCGCAAACAGCCTGCGCCTGGAATCCCCCCCGGACCGAACATAAAGGTCTGATTCAAACCGAAAACCGGGTACGAAGCAGCACGGAGCGCGGCGTGCCGACCGCCTCCCCGTCGGCCGGGTACGTGCCGTTCCTCCGCAGGAGCCGCTTCCAGGCACGGCAGCCCTGGGTTGCTCGGCCAGGCCCGCTCCGGGCGGAGGAGGAGGAGGAAACGGTTCCCCCGGGCCCTTGAGCGAGGCCAGCCGAGGTGGAAGCGGCGCGAGACGGTCGGGAGGGCACCGCCATGCGCCGAAGCCGGGACGGAAATTATCGGAGGAGCGAAGAATGAACAGGATGTCACGTGCCGGCCRGGCGCGCTCCGCGCTGGCCGAGAACAAAGCGCGGGGAAGCCCTGCTCCGGCGCGCCTCTCCCAGCCCGCTTCCTGCTGCCGCCGCATGGAGCCCGCTGGCCGCAGGGGGGAAGGGAGCCCACGGGCTGCGGCGGGTCCCTGCGGCCGCCCGCTCAGCCTCGGCGGCAGCCGGGGCAGGGGAAGAACTGGGCAGGTCGAGGCGCTTTCGATCTGCTGCGCGGCGCGGAGCCTGCGGCAGGAGGGGCGAAGAACAGCGTTGAGGCCCGGCACGTGCGCCCACCCTAGCTTTTCCCGGTGCCGCGCCCTGGGCCACGGTCGAGATAGCGCGATGCTCTAGGCGGAGAACGTGGGGTTGGCCCTGGTAAGGGTTTGGCGTCRGACGAGGGCCGGCAGGGCCATCCCGGCCACCAACTCCTCCCTCGGCCGCCGGCCGGCAGGTCCTTCCCCTTGCCGAGCTCCGGCTTGGAAARCTTTTTCCCTCCGTCGCTCTTGCACCCTGCCCCGTTTCTCCCCATGCACCCTTTAGCACAAGAAGCCTTTTTTTTCTTATTAATAGCTATTGCGAGCCAATAAAAAGTTTTACAGGGCTTGGCCCAGCGTTGGGGCTCGTTTCCTGGAGCCGCTGGAGGGCCGCGGGGCCGAGGCCCCGGCACCCAGGGCTTTCGGCGGCTGTAGCGGGAGCCTGGCGAGGAGCGAACGCGGAGGGCRGGCGGAGAGGGGGGTGGGCTGCCTTCCCGGCCGGCTCCCGCTCCAGATCCATCGAGAGGGCTGAGCGGGAACAAAAGCGCGGGTGATGACCGCGGGGCGGGCGGGCGCGTGTCCCTCCGTCTCTCTGCCTCGCGTGTGGCCTCCCAGAGCGCGCTCGGCTCTTGCTTTGACCCTCTCTGCTTCCCAGCCTGTGTTTAACTTCCTGGCTGTCTTGTTCCCGCTCCGGCTGCTTCCCRCGCAAGCTTTTCCCTTGCGAGAGAGGTGCAAGCCTGGATCCATCTCCTGGCAGCGCCGCGGGCTTTGCGCTGGGTGGGGAGGGGGGGTAAAGCTGGGAGCCTGGACTGAACGGCGAACCCAGCTCCCCGGACCTGATCAGTGCTGTTTCGGCTTCCCCAGAAAGAGAGGATTTGGCCTCAAAATCAGGCTGTGGTAGGTTAGCAGAGCAACGGTGGTTGCACCAAGTCGACGTCTGGTGTGTAAACACACGGGAGGGAGCCTGAGCCGTCTGATTCGGAGCGGGTGAGCAGAGCCCTTGCCCGTTCAGTGGGTACGGGGGACCCTCAGGTTGCCCCATCGCTAGCCGGGGGTTTTCCACAAGCCTCCGCGGGTGGATGCGGCAGGAGGGGATGTGTTTAGGAGGTTCCCCCCGGCGCCTCCCTCCACGAGCCCCGTGCTGGACCCYGGAGATGGGGATCGCTGCCTCTCCCGCGCTCGTCTCGGCCCTGGCTTCGCAWTCGGCTTTTTCCTCTGCTCTTCTAACTGCAGTTTTGGTCGGAYGCGGAGCTGAGGGCGACTTTCCGGTCCTGGGCTACGATCCTTCGTGGTCGCTCGACGGCTCCGCGTTTTCTCTTGCTGCGGGTTTTGGCGTCCTTGTTGCAGCAGGCCTTGGGGACCTGTGCTCAAGGCCGCRTCCCGTGCGGACAGGGTGCTCGCGTGGCACGCGGGCAGCGCGTGGCCGGCAGTAGCGCGCTGCGGAAGCAGCCCTGAGCGTAACCGGTGCTTTTGCCCAGGCTGCGGCCGAGACTAACCCTGTTGCCACCCTGCCTCGCTCCGAGTTTTGCAATCAAAAGCAGAGTTCGTTAGYGAGTGAGGAGGAAACGAAGGGAATTAGGAGCTAGCCCTGGAGGCGAGCGGTGCGTCTGGGCATGGTCGATGCAGGGCTTCAGGCAAGATGCACGTGTCGGTGTACGTAGGACCTTGCCCAACGATCCTAGTCCTGGCGTCCTGCCGGCGAGCGCCTGTTTTGTCCCAGCCCCGCAGCCCCGACTGCAGTAATTCCCCAGCCAAGCAGGCTAACACGTAGCCCGGCTGGTTAGGAACCGTGTCCTCTCCCAYGCGTCCCGGCGCAGGATCACTGACGCAAAGGTTCTGCATCGTCCTGGCCCAGCTGTGGCTTGTGTCTGGGGGAAGTTTTCTGACTCAGCTGGCCTCAACCTCTGGACCCTGAGGAAGCTGAAAACTCCTCACCCGCAGGGATCCTCCCGGCAAGCGAGTGTGCGGGGAGAATATCCCCTTTTCGCTTCTTAGGAAATTGCACGTCCCTTGCGGGTTTTCAGGACCATGATTTACAGCTGCTCTCGGGGACTCTCAGGTTTGACCAGCAGCCAGGTGGCCCTGGGCACCTCAGCTGGCGCTTACAGGACTTTCCCTATGGTGATGACGTTCTCCCCAAGTGATTTTTCCTCGCTCTGGCCTGGAGGTTCTTGTAGAGCATCTCACCTCCTACCATAGCCAGACATAGATCCGTAGAAGAGTGACCCAAATGGTTTGGGAATAGCAAACCGTCCTGGTACGGTAGAAGAGGAAGGGGCTATGGGGGCCTCCTGCCACAGAGCCCRTGGTGGCACAGGGCTGTCTCCCTGCAGCTGGAGCTCCAGAGCAGCCAGTTTCTGCCCTCGCTGATCCTTCAGCCTTCTCCTAACTCCTCYTGCAGTTGAGGAGACATTGCGTCCCATCTGGCTGGGGCTCCCACCCTCTCTCCTGCTGCAGGTGAGTCAGGCTGTAATGTCAGGCGGGGACCGTGTCTGCAGTGTCCCCTCACCGCTGGCGGGGAGAACAGCCAGCAGCACGCTGGGCTCCCCGTAACAGTCCTGTTCCTCCAGCCGCTCCGAGGCCTCGGTCACATCACCCTTCATGAGTCGTCACTCATACACTGCCCTCCTTGTCTGTGGGAGATGGGAGTTATCTGTAAAGCAGGGAAGATTTTTAGAGGATCTTTGCTGAACTAAGAGTAGGAGTCCTGGATCTCGCAATTCCCTGTTGCTTTAGGGAATCACCTGCTTCCCGCTTCCCTCTTGCTAATTTTCTCCTTCTCCTTTCTGCAGCTCGAAGCCTGAGGAGCCGCCCTGGGAAGACCCCCTCTGCAGGATGTTCTCTCCACCAAAGAGCTCCCTGTAACAGGCGACGATGACAATCCCGGCAGGACCTTGGAAAGCACTAACGTTTCAGTAGCCCAGCACCCGTGGGTGGTCGCTTATCCCTCCTTCTCCACACCCCACCCTCCCACCGCACACCGTGATGGTGTATTGACAGCGAAGATTCCTGCTTTCTTTTCTCCTCCCCCCTCAACTTTCGGCAGCTCTTGGATTTGTATGGCAGCAGCGTAACCGTGGAGAGGCCGGGGTATCACAAACTTATGGATTTTGATAAGAGAGGAGGGAAAGGGGAGCTGGAGGAAGGTAAAAGGATGTCCAAGGCAGGTGGAGGAAGGAGCAGTCATGGAAGCCGGAGTGCTGGAACCAACTCGGGAGTCTTAATGGTGGGTCCCAACTTCCGCGTCGGCAAGAAGATCGGATGCGGCAATTTCGGGGAGCTCCGTCTAGGTGAGAAGGGCTTTCTGTCCTCGCTGTAACTTGTGCGGTGGTTGCTTTCTTGTCCGCCTCCTGCAGCRGGAGGAACTGGTACGCACCTGCGACCGCCAACGTAAGGGTGTTGACCAGCAATACGGGTGTTAAAGCGYTGCGCGCTGCAGATGCACCGTGCTTCCTTGCAGAGTCCCCTTTTCCTCAGCCCCCTCGCTCTGTGCTYGATCTTTCAAAGCCTATCGCAGAGCTGAAGGGCTGGTTGCAGAGGTGTTTCACGCCTCTTCTCCATAGCTATCGCTCTTCGGGGATGTTACGGGAAGCATTAAAGCGGAGCCTTGTCTGTCAAAGCGGAGGTGGCCTCGGTGGCTTGCGGACCAGAAAGGTCCAGGCAAGCAGCGTGGTCCCAGCTCAGGAACGCTTAACGAGTAACGTTTCGTGGGATGCTGGTGCTTGCTCTCCCAATCTCCCCTGACTAGTGGTGCTGCCCTCGGAGCAGCCGTCTTGCTGCTCCGGGAGAGAGGATGGAGAGCCACGGGGAACGTGTGATGTTAGCTGTGGCCAGCGTTTAGGGAAAATAGTCAATATTTAATTCCAGATAAATTCTCCAGTTGCTGAAAGTTGTTATTTCAGAGACGCTTCTGAAAGCTTGAAGGAGAAAGGTCTGAATAAAACCAAAAAGCTTTTATGGTTATTTTCCATTTTGAACTAAATTAAGCAGGAAATAGTTGAAGCAAACTCTTAGAGGGTGGGTACATTGTTCCTCTCCCAAGGACTCAAAGTGCCCTGGAGGTTTTCAGCCAGCTTTTAACTCTTAGATTGGTATCAGGCAGCAGGGAGAGGCCTGGCAGTGCCAGGTGCTGCTGTGCCAGCAGCGCGGGCTGGATATCTCCAGGAATGYGAGTTGGACATGTCGATGGAGTCTCTGCCAGGCAAAGCACTGGCCTTGGCTGCGAATGCTTTGGGAAAGGGCTCGTGCTGTAGGATGACGCGATGGAGCTGCTCCCTGGAACGGGCTGCGATGGCTGCGGGCCTTGTTGCTCCGGGATATTTTAAGCAGTGCCTTTTCAAGCGGAGCTCGACGCTGAACCTGCAGTAAGCGTGCTCGCCTCGGCGAGCTGTTTGTGTGCGAGAGGAGCGGGAGGTGGGAGGCTGGCAGAGCTGCCCCCAGCTCGGGCAGCCGCGTGGAGGGTGGGGTGAGTTTACCCACCTCTGTGCACCGCTTCTATCCGTGGGGAGTTAATGTTAGCTCTTCCTAGCACGACAGACTGGCTGGTGCCAGGCTCAACCGTCCTGTTCCTGAACCTCCCTGACGTGATCACCGCTTAATTGCAGAGCTTGGGAAAATGCTCCGTTTAAAATCCAGCCAAGCGGTTCCCACACTCACACTCGGCGGTGGAGGGTCTTGTCTTTCCCGGTGCCGTGGAGGGAAGAGCTCTCATCCTTCCTCTGGGCCTCAGTATTGCAGGAGGTGAGAGAGGCTTGTGCCTTCTCCACTAGATTTGGGGATTTTTGTCCCACCTGCTGGTCCTTTGAGGTGGATTTGGGCCCCCTTGGGGATGCCACCCCTCGTGGTGTCGGCGCCTTGGGTGCAGCGCTGGCTGGGAGGAGATGCACGCTCTGGCTGCAGAGGACTCTGAGCAGGGCGGAGGTGGCCATAACCCCTTCCACCTCCGTGTGCTTTTTCCTCCYTGCGGGAGGACGTCCCTTGAGGTGGGTACGAGTCTCTGGGTGAGCCGTCTTCATCGAGGCTGCTCTTGTGCTTGGCTTCAACCCAGCGTACGAGCAAAGCTGTTGTTTCTGCTCGCCCACCACTGCTACCTCCTGTCAGTGCAAAGAAGCATCTCTTTCCCTCCTATCCACCTCCAGAGCCTCTGGATTGGGGCAGGATGTGTAGTGAGATACGAGACTATCGCAGTTGAAGGTAGACGCTTTCCTCCTCGCGCCGAGCAGAAGGTTGAAGCAGTTGGGGCCACTTCTCTTGCTTTTCCCCGCGAGCCCCGGCTGGACGCGTTCAGCTCTGAACGTTGGCGCTGACGCCTGCCTTGGCCGTCGCCTCGGGGTCTCGGCTGCAGCCCCGAGGTGGACGTGAGGCTCGCGCGGATCCGTGGAGCAGCTGTGAAACTGGCAGTGCGGGCTGTTTGGCGGAGCTGAGCGGAGGCAGAGCTGCTCCAGGAGCAGTTTGGCTCGCGTTCGCTCGGGGCCGGAAGGATAACAAGTGAACTCTTGCTCTCAGCGAAGCTGGGGCTCTGCAGCACTCGATTCTCACTGGGAAAATTTGTCCTTGTCCACAGCAAGAGAAGCTTCTAGTCTTTCCGTGCTGTTTTCCTGGCTTGTCACACCCTGTAACGCCTGCCCCTAACGTGGCAGCGGCCCGAGCGCAGGATCTCGTTGCAGCAACGTAAGCCACAGCTATGTGGCTTTTCTCCTAAAATCGCATCCCTCTTTTCCTTAGGTGTGCCTCTGAGTCGCATCAGGGCTCAGGAATGCTTTCAAGACTTAACAGAAAGTAGGGATTCCTCAAATCGTATTGCCAGGGACTGAAGGGATCCCGCTATCGAAATGCTGGCGGTGTAAATAGGGCTTGTTCCCGAGCACGCACTGGGCACTCAGGTTTCCCCTGGGGATGGAGTATTTGAAGGACTAGTCCTCAAGGCAGGCGGCTTGCAGAGGCCCAAAGGGTTTGCTCCGGGTTCAAAAACTCCTCAACCTTCTTTGCAGCTCTTTTCCTTAAAAAAAAAAAAAAAAAAACAACAACAAGGGATCTTGCAAAAACATGTTTGGAAGTGATTTCTTCAGCTCTCAGCGGTGGGGGGTGGGGAAAGATGAGGTTGTCTTAAAAAACAGCTTGTGAAATGGATGATTTTTGACGGGTAACGCTTTGCCCCGTTTCCCCCCTGCGCTGAGAGGTAGGTGCTGATGTCTCCTTTCGGGTGCCTCGGAGCTCAGCTGCCCCCAGACGGGGACACGCGTCCTCCAAGCTACTGAGGCATCCGAGGTCAGAAGCTATTTGTGCAAATCTTGGCTTAAGGCAGTTGCGGGAAGCCAGAAGGGGAACGACTCGGGCAGGAGTTTCTGGCTCCTGGGCCGGTGCTTGGATCCCGCCTCTCCGGCTTCGTGCTAGCCTTGGCATCCGAGTCGGTACGCAAATACAGGGCAGATCCGTGTCCCAGCTCGACGGCGCTTCTGGCCGGTTCGTCGCTACGTAAGCGCTGGCTGGAGAACGTGAGGGCTCTGGAGAGCCAGGGTGGGCGCTGGAATGGGCTGCTCCGGGGCCTGGACCCCCCCCCCCCCCCGGTGCGTTGGGTTTGGGGGGGACCCGTGTCGGGGTTGGGAAGGGGCAGTCGAGCCCGGCCCGAGTGGTTAAATCCAAAGTGCTTGTTCCTCTCCCTCCGGCTCCTATCGCCCTGCCTGGCAGGGTCTTTCCAGCGGCAGGCCGCTGCCCGCCTGAGCAGGATGCGGCTCCTCCGGCTGGCTCTGAGCTCCTCGGCTCCCTCGCRTGCCCCTTCTCTCCTTGGAGCCGTGTTTCCTCTCGCTGCCTGTGGTTTAGGTGTTAATTCCTGGTTGCGATACCAGCCGGACACGTTAACTTGCAATTAAGATTTGTCATAGCAGGCTGCTCCTGGCAGYGGTGCTCTGGGGCAGGCTCGGGTATGGGGAAAGGAAGGTTAAAAAAAAAAAAACAAACGCAAACCAGAAAGGTCCGAAATGAACCTGAAGTATCGGGGCAATGCAAAACTCTTCCTCCTCCGAACTCTGCCCGGCGCCTTGCTGCCTTTCCACCTGCTCCTGCGGCGGGTGACGCATCGCCGGGTGTTCGGCAGGGGTTTCGGGGACGGGCTGCCTCTCCGCACTGCGTCTCGGAGCCGGGAGCTCTCGGCCCCAGCTCGCTTTGGGGTGGGCTGATCCGGCCCTGTTGGCCCTGGGTCGTTCCCCTTGGTGGGGTAGGGGGACGATGCCGAAGGCGCTGATCCCAGCTGGGCCCGGAGCCTCYGCTCGGCTGCCGGAGCCGTTTCCCAGCCGCGAGGGTCTGGGAGAGGCGGCAGCAGGGGCACAAGGAGGCTGCTGGCCGCGGGGGCCGGGAACGGCCTTCCCAGGGCTCCGCTACGGCCCCGGTCCGAGGCCCGGCCCCAAGCCCGCGCTCCAGCGACGCTTCGGAGCTGCCRGGGGGAAAACTTCATCCGCCCGGAATAGGGGGATGTGGGAGGGGAACGGCGGAGTGGTGGGAAGATGGGAACGAACCCGCRACGCTTCTGCTTTTGTTCTTCTTGTAGCAAACTTGGCAAATTTGTTTTTTCCAAGTTTTGGGGGGATTTCCCCTCCTTCCCTGCCCCCRTTGTTTCTAATGGCAGAAGGGAAACACAGCAGCTATTTTTCTTCTTAAATTAAAAGATGGGAATTAACTTTGTAAAAGTAAAAGCAGCATTTTGGACGTGTGGAGAGGGGAGCGTGTCCTTGTGCAATGTCTCAGCCAGCACCAGGCCACCACTGCGGCCGGGTTGGGGACGGGTCCCGGCCAAACGAACCTGCACACAACTGCCGGGGACAGTCTCCAACCACCTTTTTAAGCTGCGGCTTTTGCCGGGCGGCCTGCGGACTCCTAATTTTTCATGGGTTTCATCCTGGGCGCCTCAAAAGGTAACGAAGAAAATCCAGGCTGCTGCGGGCGCGCTGTRCTTTACACTCCTACATCGTCAGCTCTCCGGGGAAGCCCTTACGCATCCGTGTGCCGCAGAGAGCTCGGACACCTCCAGCTCCACGAAGGTGTCGGAGTTGCCGACCTACCGTTTACCAGCAGCTGCTCAGAGGCATCTTGGTAAGAGGCTACWGCTGAGAAAAACCCACGTGCCGCTTGCTCACCAGTCCCTTTGCTGCTGTTGCTAATGGCAGCTCATGCTTGTTTTTCCCCTTGGGCTTTCAGAGCCTGCTGTACAGGAAGGTCAAACTTTAAATATATATTTTTTTTCTTCTAATGGTATTTAAAAAAAGAAAAAAAATACCGCTCCAAGGAACTGTCACCGCTTGGATTGATGCAGCTCCTGTCGCCTGTTCCGAGTTTGGGCTGCCACGTTTTCAGCGTTGGGCCGGTGCCTGGCTGCCTTCGCCCGAAGGTGCCCTCTCCTCTGCTCCTTGCTGGCGCCGCGCGGGGACGGGAAGGGCGGAAGGGGCAGGTCGCCTCCACCGGCCGCAGTTTTCCATCGCCGCCGAGGCTCCCGGCACGGTCAGCGCCGCGATGCGCCGCACGCCGTCCCACCTTCCCGCTGCAGCTCGGCCGTGCCCCGCGCGAACGGCAGGGCCGAGCAGAGACGCCAGCACGGGAGAAAGCGTYGGGGCCGCGCACGGCGCTGGGAGCCCGGCGCGGGGCTGCGGCTCGAGCCCGGCTCCGGGCCGCGGAGGCTGCAGGGTGGCCGTGATGTGCGGGAGCAGGTGCCGGACCCGACCGCTGCCAAATCCGCCTTCGGGATGGGAGGCAGTTTGGACCTTAGCACGGGGTTAAGAGAAAGCCGCGGACGGCTCTTAAGCGTGACGCGAAGCAGCGTGCCTGGGCGGGGAGGGAAGGGAGTGGGGGACCCCGTGTCCAGCCGCCGTCTCCCTTGGGTGGCTTCGGCTCTGCTGCGATCTGACGCCGCGTCTCGCAGGCGCTGGCAGCTTTACTCGCGAGCGCAGCCAGCGCGGAGCGGGGCAGAGGCCTCTGTGCAGATCCCAACCTTTCTGCGGCCTCTCTTGCCAGTTTTATTTCTCTTCTTTTCTTAAAAGCTGCGTATGCTGTYGTGAATCATGCTGTGCTTCCTGCCCCAGTGGCAACCGTGTCCTCCCCCGGGGCAGCTCGTGGACTCCGACGGTTTTTAGATGTTAACGTTTTCATTACTTGTGAGTGCTCGGAGGAGAGGATGGCGCGGGGGCAGTCGCAGGAGCCGTTTCCCAGCCTTCCTGCTCCCAGGAGCAGCCGGAACTGGGAGTTCCCGTTCCGTGGGCTGTGCCCCGCTGGGGGAAAGGACCCAGGAGTCCTGCTGCCTTGCTCTTTCGCTTTTTCTTTCCCCTCSTATTTCATTCTCTTTGATCTTTATATCGTGTATCTTTATCTTTTTTTTAATGGGAAGAGAAAGGGCAGATGTCATCTCGCAGGGACAGGGATGGACGTCTCCAAGCACATCCCTGCTGCGGATGCTCCCATGTCCTTCTCCCCTTCCCTGCGGGTCCCCACCGCAGGGGCAGGGCTTGCGCTGTGGCTTGTCCCTGCTGTGCTGGCTCCAGCRTTTTACTTTGACCCTCTGGAAGGGTTGCAGGTGTCCAGCAAGATCTGTGTTGCTCCCTTCTTGCGTGTATTCAGACCCAGCCAAACCTCAGGGAAAATCCTGCCATGGATTTCCTGGTTGCATGTTACTACTCTGAAGGCAGCAGAGATTTTTGGACTTAACTGGCTYGTGTCCCCCAGGACAGCGATAGGAAATCTGCAACCCCAAGCCCCTAAAAGTAGATTCAGAGAGACTTGGATGTCCTCATCCATGCATCTGCATCCCCCAGCATTGCAGGGGTGTCTGAGGATTGCAGGTGTCCTTCTTGTTCAGAGCTGAGCAGAAGRGATGAGCTTGTCTGATAGCAGGATGGTTCAAGTCCCCCATGAGAACGAGGGCCTGCGATCGTAAGGCTGCTTCCAGCTCTTCGTAGAAAGCGTCATCGACTTCCTCTTCCTGATCAAGTGGCCTGTAGCAGACACCACACGACCGCACGCAGAGCTCTAATTCCTCCTGTTTATTCCCCGTGCTGCCTGCGTTTGCGTACGGGTGCTTCAAAGAGGCGTTTGGGCTTGCTGAGCCTCATGTCCGCTTCAGGCCCTTGCCACGTTAGCAGCCCAGGCTGATACAGACCTTTCCCACCACCAAAGCTGGGCACAGCATGGAAAAGGAAGAATCAAGAAAAGGGTCTAGGGGCAAACTGAGCTATATATAGCGTCTGCACATCACGCTGCTTGCCCCAGAGAGCTAGGGGGGCACGAGGAAGGTGCTAAAGGGTTCCTACGTCCGGGATGCGGCAGCACTACCTCTGCCCCACGTCCACGAAGGAAAAGAATAAAGTATTCTGAAAATATCTGAATGCTGCTTCTGCCAGAGCCCTCCAGGAAACCGGGCGAACGGGAGTTAAAGGCGGCAGGTCCCCCTGCGCGGCACAGAACGCCAGCAGACACGCGATCGCATTCCCTGGCGTGTGCGTATCTGACTGAGCTGCATCTGTCTCCTCGGATTTTCTCCAAGCAATTTGCTCAGGGAACAAGCTCCTCCTGGCATAAGATTTCATCTGCTCTGACTGCTGCTCTCCACCTGAAGCAGCTATAAATCCTCGCTGGGTGACATCAGAGCCAGCTGCTGAGAGCCGGAGTCAGTGGCAGGATTACAGGAAGAGGGATGAATGGGAGATATTAACAGAGCAGCTCCTCCCGGGGACGGGCTTTGCAGCCAAACAGTGGCTCAGTCCTGCTCTCTGATGGACAGTGCTGCCTTGCTAAACCTCTCCCATCCCAGAGGACCTTCCCCAAACASTCTGTCTCTTGCCTCTGCAGGGATGGTGAGGAAAAATGCAGTCTCTTAACYGTGATTTGGAAGCAGCTGATACGGCAGGAAACAGCAGGAGAAATGTCTGGGTAGCATGAGGCTATGCCAGACCCAGCGTTTCCAGCCCATCGCTGATAGACATTAACTGGGAAGAAGATGGGACATCAYGCAAACCTGTGCATTGCTCAGAAATGTCCAAGGAAACCCGTCGTTCACCAAGAACTTGACTGGGGAAGGGAAAAACTGGAAATCCTAATGAGCTCTAGTCTAGTCCCTTACCCCCAGCAGCGAGCACAGTCACACCYGAAATACTGCAAGGTGGACAGAAGGGAGTGAACAAGAAGGGAGGAGGAACGTGTGCAGAGAGTTTATCTTCAGTGCGCCACAACCTCTGTGTTTTGCAAACTGTATCGCAAGGGAGAGCAAAACATCACCACGCATCGTGTAGGACAGGGTGGGAGAGCTCAACCGAGCCGGCCTGGCTCTGCCCACARCAACGGCATGTGCTACAGCACAGCCACCTGCCCGGGTATCTGTACACCCATGGCCAAGGTGGCTCCAGCTGCTGGACTTCCGAAAGGGCAGCAAGAGAGTGGGAGGAAATGTGCTCCATGAGGTCAGCTTTGTGGAAGTGCTACAAAGATGCTTTAGGTGTATTTTTACAGGCTTGTTGCACACTGCCGCTACTGCTTTCAGCCTGAGAAATCGTCTGGCCCATTGCTGCCCACCTCTGTTCCCATGGCAGCTTTGGAGATATTCGCTGGTGAGCAGCAGTCAGAAAATCAGCGTTCTCGGGCTCTAGGGCCCTAAGTCAGAAAAGCTCATCCTCTTCTGCTCAGCTCTGAGTGTGTCGGACACCTGCAATTCTCAGACACCCTGCTATCTGCTGGAGGAACAACACAGCRAGGCACAAGCAATCCAAGAGGTTTCTGGAGAGCACTGAGGATAACTTCCTGACACAGGTGATGGAGGGGTGCACTGCTGGACCTTATACTAACAAATGAGGAAGGGCTGAGTGGAGATATGAAGGCTGAGGGCAGCCTTRGCTGCTGTGACCGTGAGATGATGGAGATCAGGATCCTGGAAGGAGGAAGCKGGGCGGCGTGTATGATCACAACACTGGACTTAAGGAGAACAAACTTTGGCCTCTTCAGAGATCTTCTTAGAAGWATCCCATGGGATAGGGGTCTAGAAGGAAGAGGGGTCTAAGAGAGCTGGTTAATATTCAAGGATTGCTTCCTCCAAGCTCAAGAGTGGTGCATCCTGATGAGCAGGAAGTCAAGCAAAGGGGACAGGAGACCTGCATGGATGAACAAGGAGCTCCTGGCAAAACTCAAACAGAAGCAGAGCACTGGAACAGGTTGCCCAGAGAAGTTGTGGAGTCTCCTTCTCTGGAGATATTCAAAACCCACCTGGACACAATCCTTGGAAATGTGCTCTAGGTGACCCTGCTTGAGCAGGAGGGGTGGACTAGRTGATCTCCAGAGGTCCCTTCCAACCTCAACCCTTCTGTGATTCTATCCCTGTGCTATAGTGGGATGTGCTTTGAGTTTGTGCCACTGCTGAAGGTGAATGATTGGCATTTCTAGCTCC
This sequence comes from Rhea americana, assembly GCF_003343005.1. Classification (NCBI taxonomy): domain Eukaryota; kingdom Metazoa; phylum Chordata; class Aves; order Rheiformes; family Rheidae; genus Rhea; species Rhea americana. The sequence goes on along the minus strand of NW_028186510.1, from coordinate 8,704 downwards.
TCTCCCCACATGTAGTCACTGTGGGAATCCTAGTGCTTCAGTGTCCCCAGTTGGTTCTCCCACCCATACTTCCTTTCCCTCATGCAGCCAGATGACCTCCAGCTATTTCAGCCCAAAGGCAACCCCTTGGCTTTGCCTTTGTGCTGCTTTCCCTGCTCACCGCACAGGCCTGCAAGCTCTCCTGCCTCCTCCAGCGCCTGTACAGACTTCTCTGTCCTGCTCATGTGTAACCTGCTCCTGGGTTGGTGTGACCTCTTGTGGTGTGAGCGGGTGGCGCTTTGCAATGTGGCTGGATCCGTAGGGAATATTTTCAGAGGGAAAAACAGCCTGGAGTGGCATCAGAAAGCCACCTGCCCTGCCTGTGCAGCCCACTCTGCAGCAAAGGGGTTGGAATTTGGTGCCTCTGAGTCTCAGGTGTTAGGCAAATATCCTGAAGTGAGGCTTTTTCTTCTGTTAAGATTGCAAGGGATTCATCACCTGGGGCTGGGGAGGTTCTCCATCATCTGCTGTCTAAAATCCTTCTAACTGAGCAGCTAAAGTGGGAATTAGGAGCTCCCAAGCGTAGGAACTGCAGCRTGGTTCCCTTGATGGTTCCTTGGGAGAGAGGTTGCATGACTGGGTTTGGTCCTTGCAGCTCTGGGGCATGGCCAGAGCCCACAGCTCCCCAAGAGCTTCATCTCAGCCAGAAGAATTTGTCATGAAGTTAATGAGTTCATCAGTGACGTGAGCTCCTGTGGATGCCTTGGCTTCACTGGCATCTTCGATTGAGTGATAACGTCCGGATGAGCAGAGAATGGAGTGGGAGACTCAAATGAGCTAGCAGCACACGTGCACAAATATACACTCATACACACGCCTACAATCGAACTGCTCTCGCCTGACAAAGATGCTAGCGTTGCAGGGCTGGTGGAGGGTCCAGGTGGTGGAGGGAAACCAGAGCGGCTCAGCTGGTAGGAGGACCCTGCACTGGCTGCTGTGCTTTTTGCCAGGAGATGAGGTGGGAGGGCTCATCAGCCCTGTGCGTAGGCMGAGACCGTGTGTGACCTTGATGGGGATGGAGCAAATGGAGCGTGCTGGTATAGAGCTGGGGTGTGTGCAAGGGGGATGGTGTGGAGGGGTGTGGAGCATCTTCCTGGGCGCAGCAGCTCTCACTCGGCATGGACCCTTATTGCCCCACTTGCAYTGGGGCAGCTGCTTTAAAGGGTTCAGGCAGCTCTTTGCACCTCAGGCTGCCCAGGAGCCTTCACCTTGCTGCCATCACCGTGAACCACATCRTTGCTGCCCTGCCAGCCCCAACACCACTGCCCAGCCCAATTCCTCTCTCCCGAGGCCACATGGGCAATGGGAAGATGTAGCTGTTCATCTCTAGCAATGCACTGGTGTGATCAGCTCTCAGAGGTTACGGGAGGCAGAGGACATGCCGGGACATCTCTCTGCACAGCTTGTCCTGCTGCAGAGACCCCCACAGAGCAGCTGAGTTAGGGAGCAGATGCCTCATGTGTGGGCTGGCATGGTTTTTTTGCACTGGCTGCTGCTGCCTCAGCAAGATCCTTGTGTGGATCTATACTGGAGAAGACCTCCCCAAAAGCATGAGCTCCCTGAGAAGCAGAGGATGTGGGTCTGCAATGTCCCAGATCCTGGAGGTTGAGCTGTGGAAAGAGATTTTCAGCCCTGTGGTTTGGTTCTTGAGGGGGAGGCCAAAGYGTGGAACGTTGCCTTGCACCTTCCCATAGTGCCATCCCCAAGAGTGACCCCAGCCCTGGGTAAGAGGTTTCCAGCTCCCTGCAGTGGCCTTGAATCACAGCCAGCTGCAGCACCTCAAACTGCCCGTGTGCTTATGGGAGTCTTTCATCCCTGCCACTCTTTTTGGGGGCCCCACTGCCSAAAAGTGCTGCCCGCAGAATCTGGGCATCTCCCCCCCAGAGCAGGGCACCAGCCCTCTGAGAAGGAACAGCCGGAGACATTGCCCTCTCCACGCAGGCACGTAGCTAGGAGAAACGGCAAGCTCCAGGCTTGCTCCTGCCGTGCCCGGTTAGCTCCCTGCAGGCCTGGAGTGGGAGGCTGCCCCCTCCCAGCAAAGTTGGCATCGGTCACCCCAGTGTTAACTGCGAGACTGCTGATCCCAGAGGAATCTGGGTAGCCCATCTGGGGGTAATTAACAGGCATGTTGCAACTCTGTGCGGTGTGATCCTGCTCTYGTTTGTGCCTTGAGGCCTGTTTATATGTTCAGGGAGCCACCGAACCTGCTCGGGATGTTCTGCAGTGCCAAAGCCCTCGGGGGACAACAGCAGGCCGTGATGTGGGGTTAGCACAAAAGCTCACTTGCTTTTAATCCTTTTTCTCTTGTGTCTCCCTACAGGGAAGAACCTCTACACGAATGAATACGTAGCTATTAAATTGGTGAGTCCTTTCTCTTCCCTCCTCGGGTTGYTGGAGGGGGCTGATGTTTGGGCCACCTGGGAAGGTGATTGCTCAGCCAGCCCAGCCTGTGAACGTGAGTCAAGCTGAACAAGTTGCTGTGGGTGATGGCCTTAACTATTCCCGTTCTCTCCTTCAAGGAACCCATCAAATCCCGGGCCCCCCAACTGCACCTGGAGTATCGATTCTACAAACAGCTCGGCAATGCAGGTACGGGGCCAGGGCCGTGCTGCTCGGAAGGGGAGGCTTTGTACAAACACGACTCTGCAACTTCGCTCCTCGGCCTAAGCTGCCCATCTGCTCAGCTGAGAGAGGCTGATTGTACACAGAGCCACATCTAATCTCTGATCCCTTTTTATTTAGTTCCTTTCTCCCCGCCTCCCCTGCGGCAGAGTCAGGGGTGCAGATGGAGCTGCCTCCTTCGCCCTCGTGCCAGAGCAGAGCAGACCTGGGCTGTCCGTGGCATGGAGGGAGGGTGGTGCAGAGACCCCCTGCTGCCAGCATCCCCCACCCTGGCTCCGGAAATAGTGTGGCCATGACAGCGTGGTCCTGCAGCGACCGCTGATGGCCCTGGCTCYGTCTCTTGCAGAAGGAATTCCTCAGGTTTACTACTTTGGCCCCTGTGGGAAGTACAACGCCATGGTGTTGGAGCTGCTAGGACCCAGCCTGGAAGACCTCTTTGATCTGTGTGATCGGACCTTCACGCTCAAGACTGTCCTGATGATCGCGATCCAGCTGGTGAGCACAGTGCCTGTGCCTCGCGTGCCGCTCTGCGCGGCTCCCCCAAGCCACCCTGGGGAAGAGGGGCGATATGTGGGCAGGGAGGCCGGGCTCTGTCAGGATCCAGCAGGGAAGAGGAGGGATAGGAGGGATGAGGAGGGCCAGAGGAGACGCTGCCCACTGGGAGTCACTGCCCTCTCYGTGCCTCACCTTCTCCATGATGTAAGAGCGATGTGGGGAGCGCTGTTAACTGTGTCCCCAAGCCTGGATTGTGCCAGGTGGTGCCACAGCCCCAACAAGGTGGCTCTGGCCAGCCTGTCCCCGTGGCAGGGCTCTGCCTCACCCTCACACAGCCCCTCTCTGAGCACAGGYGACCGTCCCTCGCCAGAGACGCGGCCAGCCCGAGCTTGTCCTACAGGGCTGGAGGACCTATTCTGCCCGTCCCGTTGCCCTAGTTCAACACAGCTCGAGGGGAGGASTGCCAGGGAGCTGCTGGCCCAGGGCAAGGGATGCCAGGAGCGCAGCGAGGGCCGGCTGCTGTGGGACAACCTTTAGGCACAGGCGGAGCCAGGGGCACCTGGGAAAGGTCAACCAACCCGGTGCTGGTATCAAAGACATCAGGGCTCAATCTAGAGACCTCAGAGGTTTCACGTAATGAGGATTATGTTACTTTGAGCTTTAAAAAATGCCTCAAAGCACTAGGGAAGGAGGTGGRAGGTTTTCCTGGACTGATTCGCAGGACAGGCATACCCCTGCAGACCTCAGTGGTGCTCGCCCTGCTCGGTCCTGGCATCTGAGCAGAACTGGGCCCAGGGGACGAGGGTGAGGGGAGCTAGGTCTGCGGCTTGCAATCCAACGCGTCTCCGCCGCAGTGCTGATGTCCCCCTCCGCGCCCGCAGATCACACGGATGGAGTACGTCCACACCAAAAGCCTAATATACAGAGACGTCAAGCCAGAGAACTTCCTGGTGGGGCGGCCGGGCAGCAAGCGGCAGCACACCATCCACATCATCGATTTTGGCCTGGCCAAAGAGTATATTGACCCCGAGACCAAAAAACACATCCCCTACCGAGAGCACAAGAGCCTGACAGGGACAGCGCGTTACATGAGCATCAACACCCACCTCGGGAAAGGTGAGCGCACRCTGGCCCGTGCAGCCTCTCTGCCCCACGGGAGAGGGAAGGGGGCGGAGGGGTGCGAGCTCCCCGCTGCCGGAGATGGAGCTGGAGGAAAACTGCCTCTCCTGCTCTTCAGCCTGGGGTGCTCTTCAGCAGGGGATGTGGGGTGCTGCTGGGGCTGGAGGGGACAAGGGAGACGGTCAGGGAAGATGGCCGTGCTAGGAACGTGCCYGTGACTTGTTTCTCCCCATGCAGAACAAAGCCGCAGGGATGACCTGGAAGCGTTAGGGCACATGTTTATGTACTTCCTCCGCGGGAGCCTTCCTTGGCAAGGCCTCAAGGTAACTGCCAGCTCCTGCTCTCCCTGGGAATGGCTGCTCCCCGGCGTGAGCAGCGTCAGGGTCCATGGGGGAGGCCCTAAGGGTGCAAGAGAGTCTGCTGAGTAACTGCAGGCACTGCAGGATCCTCTTGGGGAAGAGCAGTCACTCCCTGGTCCTGTGGGGCGGGGGGAGCCCTCAAATTCCCTTGAACCCTGGGGACCAGTGGCAGCTCCTTTCTGGTGGTGCTAGGCACAGTACAAAGGCTGGGGACGTGGACCYGGGGCTGAGACCCTGGAACCGAGCTCCCCAGCGTTCACCTGCAGACTTGCCCTGGGTGAGGGGATTCCCTGGGACTGAGCTTTCACTGTTACCTGGAAAAGGGGGACCAATACCCCATTTGTTATCCGATGGCACCCAGCACCGCCTTCTCTTCTGGAGACGCGTCCAGCCCTTGCGCTGACCTGCTCCTTTTCCTCTGCCAGGCTGACACGTTAAAGGAAAGGTATCAGAAGATCGGTGACACAAAGAGAGCCACGCCGGTGGAGGTGCTCTGTGAGAACTTCCCAGGTGAGGGCACTGTGTGTGGCTTGTCCCCATACCCCAGCCTGGCCCCCAGTCCCAAGTGCCTGCTGGCTTGGCACCTCGTCCCTCCGCCCAAATTGAGCCCAGTCTGTCCCCGCAGAGGAGATGGCCACGTACCTGCGCTACGTACGGCGGCTGGATTTCTTTGAGAAGCCGGACTATGACTACCTGCGGAAGCTCTTCACAGACTTGTTCGAGAGGAACGGTTACGTGTTCGACTATGAATACGATTGGGCAGGGAAACCACTGGTGAGTGGAGAGGGAGCCGCTGGCGGACGGAGGGTGCTGACGAGACGGGGGGCCCCAGGGTACCGGAGGAGAGACGGCTGATGTGGCAGGGAGTCAGCGTGGTCCGTGGCAGCGGCCAGGGAAGACGCAGAGTCATCCCCACTGCACCCTTCCATTCCTGAGAGATCAACTTCACCTGTCTTCACTTGACACAAGCAGCCAGCTCCAAACCTGGGCTGCGGTGCCTCTGCGTTAAAGCTGTGACAAAGAAGTTTGAGCCTTACTAGAGACAAGGGAAACCCAAGAGTTGAGCTGGCACCTGGGCTCCCACCATGAGCACCTCCATGGGCTCTTCGCAGCCCCACCAGGCATGGGGCTGCTGGGGCTAGAGCTGGGGCTGAGATTGGGCCCCGATTATGCTGGGGGGGAGTTCAGTGCTAGCGGTGGCGGGCGGCGGGAGAGCGGCTGGGCCGCGGCTGATGTTGTTGTCGTGTCCCCAGCCCACCCCCATCGGCACGATGCACAGCGAGGTGCAGGTGCAGCCGCCAAACAGAGACAAAGCACAGCCACACACCAAACACCAGGTGAGCGATGGCGCTGCCCCGGCGGGCGCCCGGGACCGCGGACGTGCGCAGCTCGGGCGTCTAACCCACAGGCCCTGGCAGGGCCTCTGCGTGGAGGCAGAGACCGGGGCATCTCTTTTWCCCCAGTGCGGTCCATGGGAGAGCTTCCTCTCTGCAGATCTGGGTCTGTGGCTCACGGGGGATCCAGGACCTGTGTCTGTGGGGCCAGACAGCCTGGTGGGAGCRGAAGGAAGCAGCTGGGGGAGGCTGTAGCACAGCTGGGAAGCGCCAGGCCTGGCCTGCAGCTAGCAAGCTGTGAGGTTTAGCCCTGGCCAGGAGGTGGGTGCTGGCATGGTACAGGCTGAGCCACCTCCGCACAGAGGACAGTGGTCCCGGTGCCGTGTCCCCACTGAAGAAGCTGGGCCTGTGCGCTGTGGCACYGTGCCACTTCTCTTGTATGATTGGGATGGGGACGTGGGACGAGGGAGAGGGGTGTTAGGGCTTTGGGGAGGATTTGTGGGGCTGCTCGGCAGCGTGTAGCCCCTGCTGAGCAGCGTGTGCCCCTGTGCCGGAGAGGGGGCCAGCTTCACCTGGAGCCAGCAGGGCGCCTGGGGCCAAGCCTGGAGCTGCTCTGGGGCAGAGGGGTGGGTGCAGGCAGCACCCAGTCTGCGAGGCTGCAGGAGAGCAGCCCCCGGTCCCCGAGCATCCCAGCCCTGGCCTCTGGTGTCACAGCCTGTCCATACCCTCGTGCAGGGAACGTGGCTTTGGGACCGCTGCTGTTCGGGAGCAGAGCTCACGCGTTTCCCCACCRCTCCTGCGCAGACCCCCATCCTCTTGGCTCGAACCTCCAAGGGGAGCAGAGCAGCTGCGAAAGGGCTGCTGGAGCGGCGGGTGGAGCCCCCCGATCCCCCTCGCCAGTGTGTCCCTCGCATCTCCGAGCTGAGCGCGGGGAGCCTGGCACGGCCCTGGCTCTCGCTGGCTGGCAGCTGGGCAGCACTTCTTTATGGAGAGGGGAACGTTTCCAAAGCACCTCTGGCTCATCCCTGGGAACCTGTTCCCAGGGAGATCTGCTCTCTGCCTCCAGCCGCTGAGAAATGCCGTTAGACTTGAAGACGGTGGAAGAAGCAAAGCACGAAACGCCCKTAGCGATAGGGGCGACGTGAGAGCAGCTTCCACCCCGGGGCTCCGAGGCCCCCCAGCACCCGCAGGGCTGTGTCACGTTTGCCGTAGCGAGGGTTTGGCGATCCCTTGCTGCCCTCCGGTTGCGGCGCGGCTCGGTTCCTCGCAGTCGCCCCGTGAGGACSCCCGTCTGCCTCCGACCGCTGCGCTCGCGGGAGAGCATCGGCGATGCCGCCTCGACCCGCCTGCCTTTTCCCGCGCGGCGAGCACCCTGCTGTCCCAACGGGCTTCGAAGCGCAGCGATGCCACCCCCCGCGGCGGCACRGCCCCGGGCTGCTCGGAGCGAGCGTGCCCGGGGCGCGCGTGGGAGCGCGTGGGTGCGCGGCGCGACGGGTGCACCCCGCGGCGGTGGCTTGCAGGGGCTCCTGCGGGGAGCCGCCGGGGCGATGCCGTCCSACTGCCTCTCCGCAATCACCAACTCGAGCTGCTCTGGTCATGGTTTTGCTTTTGCATGTCTTATTTTATCAACTCCTTTTGCCACTCCTCCCGCCCTCTCCCTCCACGTCTCCTTTCTCTTCCCCATTCTTCCTCTTTTTCTTTTCTTTTGTTTCTTTTCGTTCTGTTCCTCCTGCCTGTCGCGAGCAGCCTCCCGAGGGGACGGAGTTGTGGGATCCTCAGGCCGGTGGGCAGCCTGCCGAGGAGCCTTTGGGAGCTCAGCTGGCGGCCGGCAGGCTCGGGGGGTCCGTCCAGGTACATGCAACCACGCGCCGAGGGCAGGGGCGGGCGCGCGAGGGGGCCCATCCGGCCGGCGCCACGAGCCCTGCCGCGACCCTGCCTGCGCGTCCGCGGGCAAGGCGAGGGGTGTCCGGCAGCCGTGCTGCGGCGCCAGCCCCTTCCCTCCGCTCCGGGCCGGTGTAAGGGCTCTCGCGCTCCCGGGATCTCGCCGAGGATGCGACTTAGGGACACGCGGGCTGCGCTTGCCGGCGCCGTGGCGCGCAGGGCCTTGCTGGCGGCTGGCGCGGCGCTGCCAGGGGCGCCCTGGGTGCCGCTGGTGGCGCTCGGAGGACGGGGCAGGCCGCTGGCTCCGCGCCACGCGATGGCACGAGCGGCTGGGCAGGCGTCAAGCTCTGCCCGGCAGCGCTCAGCGCCGTGATGTTACCCCCGGGGGGGGCGGATTTGSCCTGGTCTCCATCACTCGAATGGAGCGAAGGCTTCGAGCCCTGCTGCTTGTCCCCTTCCCTGGACAGTCCTTGGCATCGTCCCCCCCACGACCACCACCACCGCCTCCATCCTGCACCCGTGCCGTCGGCTCGCCGGCCTCGCGGCCCCTCCGCTGCTCCCAGAGCGCCGGTGGGGCCTCCGCGCCGGGCTGCGGCAGGGCCCCCCCCCGACACCTTGTCTTGGCCTCCTTCTGCGGCTGCTTCTTCGTCTCCTCCTCCGGCTCTGCTTCCATCCCCGCCGGCTGCTCCTGCCTCCGCTGCTCCCGTGGGCTGCTCCGGGCCGGGCTGGGGTGGGGGGATCTCATCCGCGGCGGCGGCGCTCGGCGCTGCCCGTCGTGTCCGGCTCCCGTCCTTGCAGCCGGCCGCGGGGCCGGCTCGCGCTCTGCCTCGCTCTCCCCGGATCGTGTCCCCGCGC
>NW_028186509.1:462692-516552 GCF_003343005.1 Rhea americana | reverse complement strand
CAAAAGTGATGGAGCAGCTCATGCTGGCTGCCATCTCTGAGTAGCTGGAGGAGAAGAAGGTGATCAGGACAAGTCAGCATGGATTCACAGAGTGGGAATGATGCTTAAGGAATCTGATGGCCTCCTGTTACGTGATGTCTGGCTGAGTAGATAAGGGGAGAGCAGTGGATGTAGTCTTCCTTGACTTCCAGAAGGCTTTTGCCACTCTTTCCCATGACTTCCTCATAGGCAAGACCAGAAAAGGTCTTGCCTATGAGGAGTAGTTCATCTACTAGATTAACTGGGGGAGGAGTAGTTCATCTACCAGAGGGCTGTGCTGCCGTTCAGAGGGACCTTGACAGGCTGCAGAGATGGGCAGAGAAGAACCTCCTGGCCTAAAACACAGAGAAGTGCCAAAGGAAGTGTAGCAAAAGAGTGCTGCTCCGAGGGAGGCATAACCGCCTGTGCCAGGACAGGCTCGGGGTTGGCTGACCGGCTGGAAAGCAGCCTGGCAGAGGAGGAGCTGGCAGTGCTGGTGGACAACAAGGTGACCATGAGCCAGCAATACGTCCCTGTGGTCAAGAAGGCCAAGGGTATCCTGGGCTGCATGAGGAAGAGCATTGCCAGCAGGTTGAGGGAGGTGATTGTGCCCCTCTACTCAGCCCTGGGGAGGCCACATCTGGAGGACTGTTTCCAGTGCTGCGATCTGCAGTACAAGAGACACATGGAGCTCCTGGAGCACAGCTGAGATCACAGAATCATGGAATCAGTAAGGTTGGAAGGGACCTCTAGAGATCATCTCATCCAACCTCCCTGCTCAGCAGGGTCTTTTAGAGCATTTTAGACAGGGTTGCATCCAGGTGGGCCTTGAAGATCTCCAGATAAGGAGACTCCACAACCTCTCTGGGCAACCTGTGCCAGTGCTCCGTCACTCTCACAGGGAAGAAATTCCCCCTCACGGTCAGGTGGGACTTCCTGTGCTTCAGTTTCTGCCCATTGCCTCTTGTCCTGWCACTTGGCACCACTGAAAAGAGTTTGTCCCTGTTCCCTTGACACCCTCTCTTCAGGTACTTACAGACATTGATAAGATCTCCCCTTAGTCTTCTCTTCTCAAGGCTAAGCAGGCCCAGCTCTCGCAGTCGTTCCTACTATGAGTGTGTACTTAATACTAATTTTGCTCTAGGACAACTGATGACACCATGCATRAAGCCAGGAAGAATGAGACTCTAGAATTTTGACACTCCATTTTGGTCCCTTCCTTTCCCAGTCTTCCTTGATAATTTTTTATGGAATTCTTGAGAGAAGACTTAAAACACAAAATCTCAGGACTGGATTCATTTTGAAAAAAAGAATTTGAGGAGGTTTTTAGAAAACAAATGAATCGAATTATACCATGGAACTACTAAGTTCAATTTCTTGAACCTCCACTCCTTACATTTACGCTGCCCGTGACAGCTAGGTGAGATTAGTCTCCCTGCTGTAATCCCGAAGAATCAGTGACATGGCTAGAAGCCAGCAGATTCAGTGAGTGATATGATGCTCCTCATGGGCTGGTCCAAGCAAATGCATATCAACCAGGCTGCCAGAAGGCATAATAGTGCTAACTGTTATCATGTAAAGATTTTCTATACTTGTATCCCCTGTAGCTCCTTGTAAAAGGAAGCCTACTCCCACTGAAAGTGAACAGTAAAATCCCCACTGACCATATTTTATAGATAACAATTCAAATGCTGGGTTCATACCACATTAGAAAAACTAATGCACAAAGAGATTCATTAACATCTCATCTTAGATAGGTGACATGAATCTCCTTTCTGCAGTTAAAAATTATAATGTAATTGAAGTTAAATCTACAAGCATAGTCTCTGCTCAGGCTGGAGCATATGAGATCTTTAGTTTCAGTTCTTGTTTCATCCCACGGAGCTTGACCTTTACCATGCAGATTTCTTAGAGAAAAGACTTGGTCTAATCATATGGCTGGAGTTTTCCATCCACCTGGGAAAAAAAAAAAAAAAGGCTTAGTCCATCCTGGCATGTATTTTGAAAGAAAATAAAGCAGAGCACTCACAAAAAGAAGAATTAACTGCAGCATTCAGAAATGCAACCTATAATTATTAGCACTATCACTGTCTGAAATCTGTACAAACCACATGCATCTGCAAGTCTTTTATTAAGCAGACATGTAAGAGAACCTTCTGCAGCTCTAACAGAATAGATAATTGCTTATTCCACTTTGTGTAAATTTTCCTTTTATGGCAGAAAAGAGTGAAAAGATAATCATTACAAGCAATGCCTTCTTAGCAGAAAGCGCATCATACCCTGGAGTACTTTGAAGTTTATCCTAAACAAACCCAAGAAAACACTAATCAGTTGTGTATCAAGATGTTTTTTAATCAAAAGGCACAAAGGATTATGATTATTAATTCTCTAGTACCAGGCATGTTTAGCTCCCAGGTAGAAAAGTATCAGGATCTTCACTGGCTCTCTTAAAAATATATGAATAGAACCCCAAGGATTTAACCTTTTTAAAACTGCTCTAGAAAAGGCAGACTTCTTTTTCAGATTGAATCTGACACCCAGAACAGTAACTTCTAAAACAAACCCAGACTTTTTGATAATCTACTTTGGACATTTCTCTCGGCTTCTCTATGTTTCAGTTTGCTTGTTCCAACAATGATAGAAATGKAAGCTTTTTTGTGTATGTGGCTAGGAGGAAGGAATTTATGCTTTTAAAAACACTTCTTTATTATGTAGGCCAAATAATAATTTGTTTTGTAGAACTACAATAACTTCAAAAATTAATCAGTAAGTCCTCTCATGTAAAACCCAGGTGCTGACCATAACTTACTTTTTGATGTGTTGGCTGGTTTAGTTTTTTTGTAATTATACTTTTCTCAGCTGTTTGACTTAGAAAGCAACTATAACTTTCTACATTAATGGTAGCTGAGATTGACCTCTCTTTGTCTCAGTTCAGGAGACTTAATTTTTGGAGTAAAAAGATTGTGATCCATGCTATGAATTACCTGGTAAACTATACATATGCCCTTGGTTAGTTCTTTCAGCTGGCAGAATTTGTTGAACATTGTAGATATAAAAGTGTGCTGTTTACTGGAAGAAAGAGCTATCAGCATCAGTATAGATGTTCAGATGATCCTAGAGGGCCTTTTACCTCCCTCTCCCCCAGCAATTTAGTTARAAATTTGAATTTAAGATCTACATTAATCTATATCTAATACATCTTAGAAGTTTCTGGAGGCCAGTAGTTATTGAACGGTGTCATGTCCCTTTTGGTATTAATTCAAAGCAAGTTTGGCTCAAGAGTTTGACACAGGGGCACAGCGTTACAGGTGGATAAGAGTGAAATTCAGTTTCAGAGACTCTTGTGCATCTTTTGGTTTTTTTTAATTATGTTTTGGAACAGATCTAGTTTACTACCTGGTATCACAGAATAGAAGGTTTATTTGAGATTGAGAGACAAAGAGTATATTTTTAGGCAGGGATTTGCAAAGGATCCCCATTCTTACTAACTTTTAATAGTGAATGAGCACTCAATTCCCTTAAGATCCTTTGAGAAACTAAGCCCAATTGATATAATTTGTGTAGTCCACATGTACGGACTAAAGGTCAGCTGCAATTTAAAGTGTCTTAGAAGCTCTGAATATTACGTTCACTTTCTCTAATGAAAAGTTTTACCTCTTTTCTATAGACATATGCTAAGATAGATACTACTGTCACTTTGTAAGAGACCTAGAAGGTCCTATGGTATAATGAGTTTAATCCTAAAGAATAAAAACTATAGTAGTTTAGATATCATAGCTTTGTAAGTCAGGCTGAACTCCTAAAATCACTTCTTTCCCTATATGGAAAGAGAATGGAGAAAATGTTGTAGTGATCATGTTGGCTTCTTTACCCTCTAGAGACTGTGGTCACAGCAAGCTTTAGTTGTCTGGGCCTGAGTTGCAAGTTACATGACCTAAGGATTTTTGCATGTGATCATGGTGAGCACGGTGGGTGAAAGTATCGGAGGAATAAAAACTGCAAATACAGACACTGTGAATAATATGTCCTAATTGGGTCTCAGTTGTCCACAGTCAAGCCCATGGGGAAAATCCCAACTGATTCAGCTAGTATCAGGCTACACATACTGTGCTTTGATACATCAACCAACTAATTAGATAGAAAAATATACAGAACTCCTCTCTTCCATGTATTCCCTGGAATATTTTCTAGTCCGGGGTCCTGTTCTAAAGTGCTAGAACCTCCAGTTTAAAGGAAAGCTCAGTTTTGGCTTCAGGTCATTAACAGTGAATCATTTAACAGACTGGCCAATAGGTCATGGTCATCATTTAGTATTGGTGGGCATGTGTCTACATTGTCCACAAGGTTAGTATGTGTGCAACAGGTGATACCACTATTTCTCTCTTCAGTGTGATTCTAGTGTCTGCACATTCAGTGCTATAAGCTCTTGGGGAAAAAGCAGCAGAATCATTCCTCAACCCAATTTTATGGAGCAGATAAAAGAAGAGAAGGCTTGATTTCCCATACTTGCTGATGACAAAACATGCCACATAGGAGTGTGTGTGGGAGACTGATCTCAAGCACACAAATAGCAATGTGGCTAGACTGGTTTGCTAATGAGTAGGGTGGCATTAGGTGCTTGTAAGATGTCATGTTCTACAGAAATGCTATGCTGCATTAATTATCAGAGGAAGAAAAGTGGCTTATGTAATTCAATGTCACAAAGATAAAGCAGCAAAAGTAGATATCAAAATACTTAGTCAAGAAGGCATCACAATCCAGAGACTAAGCAAGAAATTAGAAGGAAGCGCAAAACACGCATTAAAGCTACGCAGTTTGCATCACTTCCAATAACTGTTATGCTGTTCTCTAACAAACTGTCCATGTATGTTGTCCTGTTTATTGGCTCAAACACCTAATGATAGCATGGGCAAAACAACGTAAGAGCCAAGGCATTTCTTCATGGCACCTGCTGCCCTGGCTTGACTGCTCAGTTATCCACAGCAGTCTTGCCACAGCAATGTGGAGCTCTGCATGGGAAGCCTGGCTCCTCAGGGCAGCCTCCACATCTCACTGGCAGTTTGGAGTGCTAGGTGCTTCCCAGGTGTAGTCTTTTGTCCTTAGAGCCTCCTGGCTGCATCACAGGGCCATTCCAAACCCTTAGTAATGCAGTGAACAAAAGCAAGTCTCAAACTCTTGAAGTACATGTTGTTTTTGACTTCAGAAAATTGTGAGAAGAGTGGTATGGTTACCCAGGTATTTTAGGATTGACGAGATCTAGACAAAGGCAAGTTCATTGGGAAGTCACTTTGGGTCAATCGATAAAGGACAGTTATATTTTCAAGTATGCATGATAGAAAAGTTTGAAGACAAGAGCAGTCCTTCAAAACTAACTTGGCTGGAGTGCTAGATCCCTTCATCAGGGCTGACAAGTGCATCTTTTTCCAAGTGAGACTTATATTTTAGCAACCCTCTGAAACACAGACATCCAGAGCTTCCTAAACTAGGTAGTGGTCTAAGGAAGTTGGTAACCCCCCTTAACATTTATTTTTTCACTAGGGAGGATTGCTTCCTGCTCCCAACATGGGAAGCCCCATGCAATTCCTCCTGGCGCCTAGGATGACTCAAACCCTGAAGCTTTCAGTGCTCAGCTCTGCGATGTGTGTCCACTCCCTTCTGAAGCAGACACACTACAAAGGAAAAGATAAGTAAAGGAGCAAAGAAAGAGATCAAAGGGATCATTGCCCTGAGCTCAGAGATTAGCACATCACCTGAGGTAAGACATAAGACTCATACTTTTCTCAAAGTACTAGTTAGACATTTAAGAACCATTATATAGTAATAGTTTGTGGTCAGAAGAGTCTATAATCCAGTTTTTCATGTATTCTCCCCTAACCCTTCTCTCTCATGTGAGTATCTTCAACACTGGGCCGTAGAACTATGCTACTTCTAAAGTCCAGTTAAATATGAAGTCATGAAACTAAATGTGAAGGAAGAGAAGAGGCTATAGGCGTGCTTTTATGGGAAGCAGATGAACATAGATCTCCTGTGTCCTTGTGAGTAATCTGGTCTGCTGGAGTCTGTCAAAAAGTAAGGCACCCATGTTATTTAGAAACCATCAAGAATAGACAGCAACTGAACAAGAATTTGCAGTTCTGAATTTATACACTTAATTCTAACAATGCACCATTTTACTACCCAAATCTTTTCAAGATCTCCATCTTTACATTCAGTATTGAAGACTGGGAGGGAAATACTCTATTTGTGAGAGTACTGTAGAGATGGATACACTGAAAGATTAAGAGACTGTAGACATTAGAATAACAACTACAACAAAAAGCTTGAAATGTCATGCCCACTGACTTAGGGATAAAGTAGTTACCTCTGTGATTCTTTTCCAACCAGTGTGGGATCAATGTTAGTCACGAATAATCTTATCACTTCAGCTTGCACAGATACATTCTGGGTCCCATGCACATACCAAAAAGCTTACCAAAGTTTTAACTGTATTTTGATTATCTGTTGCTTAGGGAATCAGCTTCAGACATCCAGAAGACACAAAGGAAATGCGAATGGCATCAGTATTCTCACAGGCACTGCCTTTCTTTCAAAAGCACTTTTAGACCTGTCACAGAGATTTCCATCACTCTTAGAGGCATTCTTTAAATGCTCTCTTTCTCTTGGAAGAGGCATTTTCCTCCAGCTACTGCTTATCGTTTCTGCCCTAGCAAGTCTTTTGCTAGCCCTGCTGAAGGGAGTGCACTGGGGTGAGGAGGTGGTCCAGTTTCTGCTAAATCCACAACAAAAGTCATTGAGTAGGGAGGAAGGGTAACTACTCGCATGCTTGCAGGAAGGGCAGTGAGCTGTTAGAGAGTCATGCTTATGGCTGAGTAACAAACTGTTTGGTAGGCAGTATGACATTAAGGAGTTAATCAGCAGAGATTAACATCTAATTGCAACAACTCCAGGCAGTTTAATTTGCTTCCTCTGGCCTAGTGACAGAGTGAAACCATAAGCTGGAGCTGTGTGAAGCCTACTCCACCCAAGCTAGGGTGGTTTCAACCCAGAAAACATCTATCAGTCTGCCTTCCCTGCTTCCCCACATGCACAGAAAAGCATAAATCTTGTAAAAATTCTCCAACTACTAAACTTTCTAACACCCAGGGATTTATCCATGATAGGGTAAATTGATAGAAGCCGCTGTCTCCTCAAATTGGTTAGGTACGTTCACGCACTCAGTAAAAGATAAAGTGGCTGAGATTAGTCTCTGCCTTTTTTTTTTATTATTTATTGAAACTGTATTCACAGCTCATGGCCTCAGCCAATGTGAAGGAAGGAGAACAAGATCAAGGGGATTATTATGAAAAGTTGCAACTCTGCATTGAAATACTGTTTCATTATCTCTTTTCTGTCTGTCACATTCTATTGCATTAACTCTAGAGTTACATGAGACTCAGGAAAAGAACAGGGTAAGCCTGGATTTAGCAGTGAGGAGATTAATTCAGCAGCTGCACATCTCTTAGGAAAAGATTTACAGAAATGTGTCCATTGTAGCAGCTTTTTTTTCAAAAGAAGTCAATACCACTTCGTACAGTAATTAACATCTCACCCCTCCACACTCCCCAGGTTCTAGTAAGGCAGCTGATTTACAGCGTAGCACACCAGTGCACCACTTGGAAAGTACATATCTGTTGCATTAGCAGCAACAGTAACAAATAGTTGAACCTGAAGGGGGAACTGGTAGTAGGCTGAACTGGAATTAGGCAAAAAGAATCTGGATTAGCTCCTTTACCTTATGAAACATACGACTGAGACCCTAAGGGCTTACAGTGCATGAAAAATCATGGCTGCTTCTAAATCCACAATACTCTACCCAATTCTCTTACACAATGAAATCAATCATTCACCAAAGTCTTTTGAATTACTTGTTCTTCTCTACACAAGGCCTTGCCCACTGTGTGCTGGCCAACCTTAATTCTGAGTATTATGTGTGCTAGAAAAATAATTGCATTGGGATTCCACCTCTTAGTCCTTTGCATTAGTTCTCATGCAAAAAACAAAGGATTGCTCTGTGCTCTGGAATGCACATGGTAATCTCAAGCCAGCACAGTAAGGAGCTTCTAATGAGGTGAGCTCATCTTTGAGTATCTCATAGATTGAACTGGCTGCCACTTTCAGTCTTCACTGGAATAGTAACTAAATTCTGAGAGATACGGTGGAAAAATTTACAATGCAAAATGCCATACTTATTTCAATTTGAGATAATTACTCACATTTCACAAGTGTTTCTTTTTAAGTGATAAAGACAGGCTGCTTCTGTTGAAACAGCAAGACTCCAAGGATTAAAGAAACAGGAACGACCTCTCACAAAAATCAGAAAGTGCCTGAATTGATTGGACATCTTCGATGCTAAACCCTGCTACAGTGGGAGAAAATTCCTACCTACCCACCTGTCTCAAGATTTAGGATTTGATTGCTTACTCAGTTCAGCACAGTGACAGTCAATAAACTTTTACTTCAAGATATAAGAAAGCTGTCACCCCAAAAAATAAATAAAAATAAAAAAATAAAAATAAAAGAAAGGAGTTGGGCCAAGCAGTAGGTCTGGGAGAGTACATTGCTGTGGACAAGCAAAATAATACAAGCTGCAACCTCATCTGTCCTGTTAGGCTAGAGTCAGGTGCTGCAATCTATCAGGAAAACGAAATTTATCATTCCATTCCACTTGTATACTTTGAGCTCACCCTCACACTTTGCACCCGTTTTGAACTGGGAGTTTTCCTCCTCATTTTCTGTGAATAATACAATAGCTAAATGTTGACTTTCCCAATGGGATTTTATTTGAGATGAAATGTTACCACTCCCTAGAAACTGCTAGCTGTCACCACCCCAATTTAGATAGTCACTCTGCTCTATTCTTGAGTGATTCTTGGGAGATTCCTGCCATTAAAAAAAAAAGAAAGAAAGAAAGAAAGAAAGAAAGAAAGAAAGAAAGAAAGAAAGAAAAACATCTTCCTCTCTGCAGTGAGGATGGCGGAGTATTTCTACAAATATTTAAGTGTGGGAATTCACTTTCCCAGAATGTCCAAAAGAAATAGTTGTGACACTCCAGAGGAACACAAAGATGGAGTTTGCAGACCTGCAAGGTACTGTTTAAGTCCTGGGATGTCCATGGTGCTTCCATATTCACTTTGCTGCTTTCCTCCTGCATTAACTCCTTCATGAATATGATGTATAAGACACCCACATCTCGTCCCCGCAGAGAAACAACAACTCTGAGAAATGCCAGTTAACTGCTCCCAGCAGCGGGGACAGAGCAGCAGTGACCACCTACAGTGGAAGAAGAAATATTGCAACTTTCAGTCTCCAACGCTGGAAACCTTCTGTTTCTACATCCAATATACTATGACAGTCATTTGTCTGTAGATCCAACCTCCCCCTCCAGCATGCAAACAATTTCCACTGGATTCAAATAACAGTTTTACAAATAAGGACACTTTCCCTGCACAACTGCAAGCATATTTCGCTGTCACTAATACATGCTTATGCAGCTAATACGTACAAAGTGTCCTTTGCCTAGGCTGGGCGGAGGTGGCATGGTTATGGGGGGAGGAGGGGTTACAGCAGAAAGAGGGCTGCGTTCGCGGGGTTTAATTCTCGGGTCACGGCCGCGCCGCGCTGTTCTGCGCCGCGCCGCCCGCCCGCCGCGCTGCCCTCGCCCGCCCCCTGGCGGCAGCCCGCCGCGCTGCAGGGTCCCCGCGGCCAGAGTGTGCCAGAGTGACTGGCACAGTTTGCTACCATATGGAAGGGAGGCATTTTGCTGCTCTCTGACATCTATCGCCCTTCTTTCAAACATGGGATGTTAAGTCCATGTATATAGAAATTCTTGTATCTGCCATTGTTGAGCAAAACAGAAAAGAAGGCTCTGGCAAAGTCAGAGTTTTCCAGCACTGTGGCCCAGCTGAGGAATTTGAAATTGCAAATATGGCATTGAGTTTTGCCCAAGTCTGAAAGAAAGAGGGCAGCAAGGCTACAATGATATTGGCTAGGAGGTGGCACCCATATCTGGCCCTCTGGAGGCAGCCTAGTGAGGGCCTGGGTACCTCGTCATTGCTAAGGAGGTTGCCACTGTTCGGCAGATATGAGCAGGATATTTGCCTTGTACCAGGGTGCTGCAGGAGCCAGGAGCTCCTCGGGGCCAGTGCTGTAGTTGGGACGGAGGGGCTGCTGTCAGGGCAAGGCCAAGCCCAGCCACCAGGACCTGTTCCCCCACTCCAAGGGAGCAGAATGTCAGGGGATGTTGGGCACTGCTGCTGGACTGGGCTGAGTGGTTCCTTGCAGGTCTGGATCAGCAGCCCATGGCCATGCACAGGCAGAGCTGCTGCATGGCAAGGGCTGAGCTCAAGCCAGGCCATACACGAGAGACCCAACTGGAAGCAACTCCTGGGTAAGGGGGTTGGGCCTGACTGCAGCCTCCCCACCACTGTTGGGGAGCCTCTCCTCATGGTCCCGGTGGGAAGGGGCCACCCTCAGCTGCCCTGGCACAGAATTGTCCCTGAGCCCAGGCAGCCAAACCTCCAGCAGTGTTCAGGGCCCAGATACCTTGTTCCTGAAAAGCTGCTGCTGTGGATGAAGAGAAAATGGAGAGTGCAGGAGCTACCTTGAGCTTGCAAGCAGAAGGGAAGTGTCAGTACTGCAGGACATAACTCTATTTCCAGTGCTGCAGTTACAGTGCTGCCATTTGGAAGTGCCTGRAAGGAAAAGAGGCAAATCTGAGAGTGCAGAGCACGGAGACATGTTTCCTCTGCTACCAGTTCCCTCTGGAGCTTTCTTGCTGTAGAAGGTGTATGCGCAAAGCACCATGAATGGTATCATCCTCCCGTTTCTCTGCAGCTAGCCTTCTCTGCAACCTCTTACATGATGATGGGCAAAGGCATGGTTTTCCATAGGAAACATTCTTGTAAAGGATCCATCAGAATCGGCTGATGCTTGATCATGCTGAGACATTGTCTTTTGTCTCTTTACTTTATTTCTTAGGGTTTTATACTGTTTTACATTGGTATTTGTCTCTTGAGTCCTCATGCTAGGAATTAATGCTGCCTCTTATTTTACTCCTGTCTACTTTCACTTTTCTTATCTTGAATTGCTCCAGCTTGCTAAAGTACTACCTCACAGCTCAGGAATCACATCATCAATAAAGCTGAACCAAAGTCATGCTACCATGTCTTGCAAACTGGGGGCTTGAATTGCAGACAGTTGCAGCCCTGGGCTGAGAGGTTATGGGTTGCAGAGACATGTGAGCTCCAAGGGGGGCTCAGCAGGACCAGCCTTTTGCCTTCCTGCAAGACTGACATTCGCACTCAGGTACAATTAAAGCAGGCGTTACCAGTGTAGTTCATGGCTGATGTGATACAGAAGGTTAGATCAGGGAATTTGAATGCTTCCTCTGGTATTAGCTTTCTACCGTTTTCTCACAAGCTTATATAAGAAACGATAAATTCATACATTCTGCCATGAGGGTAATGTGTGCCAAAAGGGTTGATCTCCATGACGTGACTTATAACCTCTTACTGCTAAAATAGGATAAGCTTATTTGCACTCGCTTCATGTTATGGTGTTTGTTTGGTTCTGTGCACAGATTGCTACACTGTCAGTAGCAAGGTAGAGCAAGCTGTATGAATGTCAGCATACAAACATAGAAGCTGAGGATTAGACTGGCTTACAGTATAATAAAATATTTGACAATAATAAAAACTTGAATATATAAGGGACTAGACTGTGATGTGTGTCCCCAGTCCAGACCTACAGCTGGGGCTAAGCAGCCAAAATTGCTTTTTATTTTCTTCTACTTCTTTTCTTCTACTGCAACAATCCCATTTCTCAAACTCCATCCTCTGCCTTCTCCATAGGCAACTGCTTCCTGCATGCAGTGGAGAGAGTGTGTTTGGTAGCACCTGGCCGGGCTGATAATCAGCTGGCCTCCTCTCAGAAGGAAGCAGAAGATACAGCAGAAGTGGGCAACTAGTTGAATTCTGTTTGCTCATGATAATAATTGAGCAGGAAATAGAATCTATGACTCATGTGAGGACCAACAAGCTTTCCCAGTATTCAGCCAGTGGTATAAATTAAATGAATGCTTAGACACTTTTGCAGTTTCTTCAGTGATTCTTTTTCTTTTTTTCTTTTTTTTTTTTTTTTTCCATTTGACTGCTTGCTAGATAGTAAGTAAACATAGTAAGTATTCCCACACATCCTTTTGGGGAATGTGTGATCCAATTTATATAAAATAAAACCTTACATAATTATGCTCTTCTTTTTTATTTCAACTTTTTAAGACCCCTGAATCAGCCTTTCTTTGATCCAAAGCAGACACTCTAAAATAACAAATGATTTATTTAGATAATAAATAGTAAAAGATTTATTTAGGAAATAAGTGCATTTACAGTTATATGTAAATTTATTTCTATACAAAAAAGGGCAAAAGTATACCAGGAAGTTAACTGTGGAGGTATAAGATTTTTATAGGCATGTAACAACATAAATACTGAATTGATACAAGAAGCAATTTAACAATTGCCATTTCTGTTAGGAATTACTCATCTGGTTTTAGTGGAAATTCAGTGCTCAGACCTTACCATACCTCTATTTTAGACAGTCTACCCAAGTGGCCTTTTCAAGTTAGACTGCAGTGGACATGGAGGAAGGGAAATTTCTTGTTTATGCGTGTTGTCTGTCTGTTAGCAGTGCTTCCTGGTGAGCTATTTTGAAAACTCTAAGCAGTGAGCAAAAATCGTCCACTAGATGGCTGTATTCAGTAGCAAAAGGCAGTAGGTGTATTCTTACTCTACTATAACCCGTACTGAGAATGGGTTATTGTCTTTATAGGCTAGATTAATCTTTCCATGGCCGAATTCCCAGGAAGAGACTGAGCATGTAGGACAACCCACCTTGACAAAGTCGTGACTGTATAAGAAATCCTGACTGTTCTGTGTACTGGTAGCCAGGATACCGCAGATAAGGAGGTCAGTGGACGGCAACACAGGGAAATCCAGGTAGCTTTGAACAAAATCAGTCTGCAGGGGACAGCCTGGCCAGCACTGAGTCAGTGCTAGAAAGTCCTCTGTTGACTCCTAGAGCAAGACCAAGCCTAATCCCAGCTGGGATCTCCAAGCACTGCACTAGTGGGAGATCTAGTTTTTGCCTTACATCTCTGTGCGCTGGCTGCAGTGCTCATAAGAGGCAACATGTTGGCCAGCTAGGGAGATCCCCATGGCTACCCCTTGACCATTCTTACTAGTGATGGTCCTGAGTTGATGGGAAATTCATCCAGCATTGAAGCTGGCAGGGGAACTGCTAGGCATGGAGTCTGACAGTGAGGTCTCACATAGTTCATGACTACAAGGTGCCTCTTCTGTCTTTCATGAGATGCTCTGTCTGTATGCTTTAATAGACACTGATGAAGGATCCTTTTAAATAAGTATACAGTTTTATAGCACAAAAGCTAGGCTTGTGTCCTGAAATGTAGGTCAAAGAGGGCTAGTGGTCCGTATGTTTTTTTATTACACTTCTGTGGATGTGAGTAAACCAAAAAGGTAGCTTTTCTGTATTTTATCTCACTTGGTAATCCCACATTGGCCATTGTCAGCTTTACTGACAATGTATCAAGAGGTGGTTGATATTTTTTCTCCAGCCACAGATCTACAGCCTTAGTTATAAATGGCAGGCCAGCCTGGTGAAGAGCGTAACGAAACAACTTTGCACAGTAGTGGGGCACTCTGTCCATAGTGAGCTCTGTAGATCTGTCTGTTTCTTTGCTCCCTGTTGCTTGAATTTGCCCATCCCCATGACAGAAAAGGCCACAGCACCAGCAGGCTTTGTGAGTCACTGGGTGCATCTGATGTGGATAATATGGGATTAGACTGACAGAAGAGTCTTGTCAAAGGTGTCACAAGAGTTTGTGCATTAGATATCATGTCAGAAAGGACCTCAGCTGGACACTGAGGGAAACAAGGGAAGGGCTTGAAATGTGGATGCAGCTGGTGCATCCTAGCTGCTGTGAAATTCAGGAATGTAGTGCTATTTCACTGACCTTTTCTACATGACTGTATCTTGAAACCCTTCTTGCCAAGTATGATCATGGTTTTGTTTTACTATTGCTAGATTAAGTTAAATAATAGCTTAGAGGTGCTTCCAAAAACTTTAGTGTCCTAGTACCTCTTTTCCACAGATATTGACAGCAGAATTCCGTTATCAGAAAAAAATAAAGAATAAATTCTGTCAGCAGAAGAGGCATTACTGTTGTCAGTTAGGGCTACAGTGAAAGTCAGAAAGAGGAGATCGCTGGTTATTGTAATGTAGAAAGTAAAACTTTATTTTTTATTTCAGCTGTGCTGTCCATGCTTTGAAAGCCTTTGAAATGCTTTTGAGCGTTAATTATGCTGTGACAATCCTGTCAGGCTCTGGATTCTAGATATTGTCCAAACCAAGACTTCAGTAAACAAGACGCGATGATTTCAGTGGCTCGGGCAAATGGAAAGTTAAGAGCAGTGAAAATGAAATCATACGCCTACTAAATAGACAAGTTACCCATAGGGGAGTTATTTCAGGCGTTCCCAGTGACTTAGGAGCAAGTCCCCACTGCCTTGAGCCAACGACAAACACAGCACAGAGCATAGCCCAGCACAGGATGCAATGGGGACCAGAGCAACTGAGGTTACTGACAGGTAAGGATCATGTCTCTGAGACATGGTCATAAATTGCAAGAGTCCCATTCAGCCATAACATTGTCTAAATAGAATGGCAATGCAATGGCCCTGGACAAGAAGGTGAAGAAAATAACCTCAACACACTGCTTAACCTTAGTAAGGTGCTGCCATCTAGCATTTCTGAGAGTTTTTTCCTATGCCATTTCCGTTGTTGGGAATTAACAGAAAAAGTATTCCTTTCTTTGAAAAATTATTCCTTTCTTTTAAGTGCTTTTCACACTACAGATGTATGAAAGTACAGATGCCCACATCTTCAACAGGTCATTAACTCTCTAGTAGCCAGTGTGGATCAGCATGTCCCATGACATCTGCTTTTACACTAAAACAAATCCATAAATACAATCATCTTCCTTAAGGAAAATAAATACTATTTTTGCATTTTCAGAAGTGACTACATGTGTATGAAAGGATAGCTGTACTTAGCTTTAGTCTCCCATATTTGAAAATGTCGATCCAATCCATAAAGGAAATACAAAACTAGTAAGTAAGAAACATTCTGAAGTACACATTTTTGTTTCTTTTACTATGTAGAAACCAAATAATGCTAAAAAAATAGAAAGCAACATAAAAATCACTATAAGGAGCCTGAAGGTTTTCTTTCATAAAGAATTTTGAAATTTTTGAAACCTGAATGTTTAACTTGTCTTCAAAGTTTGAACTCTAGACAAAAAATAGAAATTCAGTAAGAGAAATCTAAACCAGCAGTGAGTCTAACTTGGACTCTCTCAGGAATTTCACTTTGACAAAAACCTATACTTTCAGGTTTTGGGGTTTTTTATTGAGAAATTCAAACAGAACATCTGACAATGTCAGGAACTTTGCCTCCTCTTTTCCTTGAAATACAGTGTTGGTAAAACTGATATGATATTGTGAAATATTGCTTCAATAGTACTGTTTTTTTCATTGAGAAGTGTTCTGTCAAGTTTTTTTTCCCAATGATTCTGTATGTGATTATTATTTATAATGCACTTTCTTCAAAAATACCGGGTTTTTATAATTATTACAATATCCACCCTGATTTCACAGGCAGTATGTGGAAACCTGGCCCCACAAACAGATAAAGGAAAAGCTGCCACTGCTTTCAGTATGGCAAGTTTTTTCAGCTACAGTACCTAGAGATATTTCATTCAATTAAATTACTTGCTTCAAGATTTTTTTTCCCATGTAGAGCAGCTCTTTTCATTTCTACATAAACTTGGAAGAGCAGAGTAATTTTAAAAATCAGAATCTTTTAACAGTTTCTTGTACATTTGAAATGTGAAAATTGTGAGTTCATCTTAAATAAGAGGAGTAGAAGTTCAAGACAGTTCTTTTTCTGAAGCATAACTACATCCCATTTAGAAAGCTATACTATTCTGAGTGTCCAGTAACAGAGAATACTCACTTCTGTGTCTATATCCAATTAAAATCTTTTAAATAGATTCCTATTTGTCGACATAAAACATTCAGATATTGAAAAGCCCTAAGTTATTCACTAGGTTATTCTGAAACAGTATTGTGGCACCCTAAAACTTCTGTGTCCAGCATGGGGCTCTGAAATGCGGTGCCAGTGACTAAGAATCAAAAACCAGTGATGGAGAACAGCAAGCAGGATAGGCATCAGCTACCAAAATAAGTGGCCCACAAGGAAGGACTTTGTTGACCTTGACAGCTGTCTTCAAAATATGGTATCAAATTCCCATAGAAAGAATATAGCTGTTTTTTTCTACACATTTTCACTGCTCCAGCAGTAAGATTTGAATTTAGATTATTAGATCGTATATTCAAAATGAAACTAGTAGGGTCAGCTAAGAGAGTCTGAGATGAGATTTAGCTGAGCCTGAAGAAGTTTGATTATTTTTTCACCTTCATTTTACTCTTTCAGTAAAAGGAGGGTTCTTCTGGGGTACCTCATATGAAAATAGTAGCTATACATTAAGTTACAAATGCTTTATAAAAATTGAGTGAAACTTTTTTCTTTGCTAAATGTCATGGCGATAGGAATCAGTATATCATGTCCGATGATGCAAATAAGGAGTTACACTAGAGTACTCTAGAGACCTTTCTCATGCTGAAGGGTGATTTATTAACTCTTTGTCCATTTATGTTGATTGCCAGTAAGTCCTAGGAGTTCCGTATGTTGTTTCTAGTAACAGGACCAGGACTCATGCGAATTCGGAGAAAATACATGATTGCAGCTTTCTAAAATGGGGAAATGAGGGATTTCTTAATCGAGTGTCAAACTAATCTTGTCTCCCTGTTTAGTCAGTTTTTGATGAAACTGCCCATTATGATGCCAAATAGAAAGCAAGTTGTGATTATGAACCTTGTTTTAGAGCTTGCCAGCTATGAGCCTAGCTCTGTCATTTTCTCTTACAGAAACACCATACCTTCATAAGATGATGGTGTCTTTCATTTACCACCCCAACACTGGAAGGCAGCATTAAATATGTATACTTCTATATAGTATCTTAAACAACTGATCCACTATGTGAAAATACTATACAGAGGATCATTACCAGGCATACTATTTTTAAAGGAAACCTGAAACATTGATAGGTGAAATGATTTGGCCAGATTATATGGGAAATTTGTAGGAGACTCAAGGACTGAATCCATCTGTCTGGACTCCCCCCAGAAATCACAAAATTGTGTTATTCACAGTCAGGCTTCTAGAAGAGATTCACAGTCTGTGTAAAAAGTAGGTATTACAAGCAGAACTCTAATGCTACTGTCTCCCGTCTCCATGTAATGAATGCTTGGTTCACCTTTTCCCGCTTTGGCTATGTGGCTGAAAGCAGTGTATGTTCAACACACGATGACAAATGTACTTTACTCCTTGTAGATAGGTGTTTTTGGCTCTGCATACCTTTAGCACCTATCATGAATTCCCATCAGCAAATGTGTATATAAAGTTAAATTGTGGGGGGAGCGTTAGCGATGTGACACACAACGTCAAGGATGAACGCTGATGAAAGAGCAGGCTGTCGGATACTGATTCACCCGGCTCAGAACAGTTCATCTGGAACCCAGGGCACTACAAGGCCAAGCACTTCCCCTTATTCAACCGCACACAGTACCCCTGGTTACTCTGTATTTTTAGTTTCAAGCGTTTTCTATTTATGGTATTGGTTTTGTTCCACCAACAGTCCCAGTTTAAGAAAAACTTTAAAGTGAAGAGCTGCCAGGAAGCTTTGCTGGAAGGCTTGTGGTATTAACCAAAATGCTGATTTACTTCCATACCCAGATTTAAAGGGATGGTAACGAAAGACTTCAAGCTACAGGCACAAGGCACCGCTACGATTCCGCAAAAGACAGAAAAAGCCATGTAAAGTCTGTATTTCCTTTTATAAGCAAGTTGAAGTGCTCAAATCAATTTAGTCTCAAAATCAAAATTTGCATGAAGTTTAAGAACAAAAGAAATTCTTCTCTGACATCATCTTCTTTTTACAATTTTTAATTGATATATGAGGTAGACAGACCTTCCTCTGCTGTGATGGTAACCTATACTAGAACTATAGTCTACATAGTTATATCTTGCTCATTGCTGTGGTATTTGAACACATTATTAGACTCCATAACGCATGGAAGTCAGCTACTGAAATTTGTGTGCAGGGGGGGCTCTCTCTGCCTTCAACAAACATTGGGAAAAGCAGGAGGCTTCTTACTGCCTTTTATAAAAGGAATGTGGCACAGAGAAAATGACTGTTTGAACTGGGAGGAAATAAGTACATCAGAACAAATGGTAGCTATATAAGTTTTCCACCCCCCCCCCCAAAAAAAAATTTAAAAAGTATAGTTTAATGCCATTAAATTCTTCTTCAGGGGACAATTCACCCAAGCTCTGATGCCATTTTTAGCCTTAATTACCTAAGCAGACCATAGTGTTTCTTAGCGGACCTGCATGGGATCTGTGGGAGGGTGCATGGGCACACTCCAGATCAGTCTAAGGTGAGGAAGCCACTCATCAAAAATGGTAGCTATAGAAGTCTTCACAGGACTACAGACCTCAAGACTGTTTTCTTAGAAAGTTGATTTTTTTTTTTCTGTCGTTGTCCACTAGGTGACATTGTCCTGTTCTTTTGTTGAGGTGAGAAATACAACCTAGTAAAGAGCCTTGCGCTGGAGTGGCTGCAGTGCCGGTTGTTCTGGCTCACAACAGGTGAGATCAGGTCACACACCCATGCTGCATTCCCCAAAACACGGACGGCCCAGCCCGCAGGTGCACAGGCCAGCCCCAACCTGCCTGGCTCGGGGAGTGTCTGCCCACTGCAGATCTTGTCACAGGCCAAGGACAGAAAGTGAGCTTGCTGCAGGGTCTGTCCTTCAGAGGCCTTCCCAGGGCTTCTCCTGGAAGACAAACACATCGCTGGCAATTGCAATTGAAAACAGCTGCAGTAAATAAGTGACAATAGCTTGGCACAAAGCCTGAGTGTGCTCCCAAGTACAGGGTGAATAAAAGATACTGAAGACTGGGTAGGCAACTAACCACCTGGTGAAAACATTTCTTAATTATGTAACAGGCAGCCTTAAATGACCCTCTAGAGAAAAAAGAAAAAAAAAGAAAAAAAAAAAAACCTTCTTCAGTCTCGATGCGATACCTTCTGAAAGAGACAGAGAAGAGCCAAAAGACAACGAAGTCAGGGGGTTGCTTCCATGCCATTATTATTTCGGCTGGCAGTAGCTTGTCTCCGTCAGTATAGGAGGAATAAGAGCAGTCTCACTTCAGAGCCTGTTGCTTATATTTTGATATTGGTCCTTTTCCTGGTATACAATAATTGTAGATTGGGAGACAAAATGCTGAAGTTGATCTATGGCCATATTTATAAATACCTCCACCAAGCAGCACTACAAATTGGTTAATAAATTATAAAAAA
Organism: Rhea americana; assembly: GCF_003343005.1. Taxonomy (NCBI): domain Eukaryota; kingdom Metazoa; phylum Chordata; class Aves; order Rheiformes; family Rheidae; genus Rhea; species Rhea americana. The sequence continues at coordinate 496,934 of NW_028186509.1, read as the reverse complement.
AAAACCCAAACCAAAAAAACATGTGGCACAAAAATGTCTCTGCTAGCTACTTGAAATAATTCAATTCATTGCATATGAGTTGTGAAGTCCTGAGGGCTTCACAAAGTCGTTACAGTGTTAGACGCAGGTAAATAAGAATAGTACATTATATGGTCGTTTGTATAGATCGTGTTTGCATTAACAATATCACACCTAAAGGAAACCACACTACAGCTGTGAGGTGAACTCATGGAGCGCCATGCTTGTTTGCACAGGGGAAGACTAATGCTGAATAACACACCGAGGGCAGGCAGGCAGGCCACTAGCCAAGCAGACTGTGTCAAGCCCAGGCAGGCAAAAACTAACAAAAAGAGGAACTGGGAAGAGGAATCTATCCGCAAGGAAACTTTTCTGGGCCCTTGGTGCCATAGCACTCTCACCGCAGGGAACCCTGGAGCCCTGGCCAAGGCAGGCAGCCATGAGCCCCTGCAATGGTAGACTGGTGGAGACATCAGGACTCCAAAATATGTGGGAGACATGCACATAGTCAAAGCTGGGAAGAGCTGCCAGCTCTGAGAAGACAATGGAGYTGTGGCCCTTGTGGTTGTGGGAATGGGAGGCTTCCTTTGGGGACATCAAGTAAGCACATGTGACTTGTTGGCTCCAGCCACAGACCTACTGACCATCAGAAGTTTCAGAAGAGCAATCATTTTTGAAATGGGTGGAAGAACCTATGGAAAAATATGACAAAATTTTCATGTTACTTGGAAAGACATAACTGGAGATTAGAGCTATGCCTAACATAACTCATCTTGGACTGAAATAAAGAACAGCTGAGACTTAGGTACAAGTATTTGATGCTCAGGTACCTAGGTATGCATGAAAGGCAGCTACATAAACTGTTTGAGGAACAAGAGCTGTTTTTATGTAGGAAAGGAAGCAGATTCATGAAAAATTATATGCTTCCAACTTAGGTTTTACAGTAGGGATTTAGGGAGAGTACTTGCCATCTAAAAGCTTGTGGAATTTCTTTTTAAAAACATGTGTCTGTGGAAATTCTATACTTTGGATAAAAATCAAAAATAAGTGACAGAAGTCAGAATAAACCATTCTGGCAAAATAGCCCCATGATATGCCAAATCCCATTTTGTGATAAATAGCCATATATAATCTGTACAGACAAGTCATCACTACTAGCTAGTTTCCCCTGTATTTCACAGTCAAGAGATGCAGAGGAGTATCATAGAATGGGTAAGGTTGGAAGGGACCTCTAGAGATCATCTAGTCCAACCCTCAAACAAGTGTCCCATACAGGTATTGAACCCACAACCTTAGCATTATGAGCACCATGCTCTAACCAACTGAGCTAAACCAATATGTGTAATCAACACCAGGGAAAAGTAGAGGACTTAAGTAATCCTTAATTATTCTCAGACATGGACTGATCAAATGAAATCAAATACATTTTTGCATTCATATTCTCCAGCTAGCAGGATCTGGACACAGTCCAAGCAGAAGTAACAGAGAACCTGGAAGATGACTTGGTGATGCAGTACCCTACTCACAGCTTAAGGAGTGGAGGAGACGAGGAGGAATGAGTGTCTCTACCACTGGGCGCAGAGGCTGGACTCAGCCAGCCTGGGTGAATGTGTAAGGGCAAATTTTATGTTACACTTTTCATATGTGACCTTTGATTAAGGCAGAATTGGAGAAGTAGGAGGACAGAAATGGATCTTTGAAGGTCGGAAAAAATCACCTGACATTTGTGCAGGAAATTCAGGTTATTCTGTGACTGTGCAAGCACAGTTTCTGGGTGTGGTGTGACTTATCTTTTCCTGTTTCTCATTATTTTTCAGCAGCAAGTTGGTGGCTTGTTAATTGCAGTTATAAATTTAATTCTGGATAAACTTTGTTCTGGTGACAAGAGAAATAATGCTATAAGCAAAAGCTCATTTTCCTCTTACTATTTTCTTTGGGTAAGTAACTTATTTATGGAGCAAAGAGAAGTACAATATAAATATACCCTGTCTTTTTTTAACCAGCCTTTTAGTARTAAAATGCCATGTAAAAACTCTATATTAACATCTTGATATTATGTAAAATGATATTGCAAAAAGCTTATGCTGTTTTGACAGGGATAATTTTACAATATTAGTTTAAAAATGAATCAACAAAATTCCCTGCTTTGCTCTGCTTTCCTTTTCTTTACCCTGATAACAATTGTTCAGGAAAAATCAATTACATAATTTTTTTTCGTAATTATAATTCATTTGAAATTTCAAAGTGTGAAAATTCATGTTGCATGCATACTGTGGTTCATTTGTTGTGAGCAAGGTGAAGCACGGTTCYGTATATCAGTCTGCCCCAGTTGATTAATATGGTATAAATAAATATTCATACTCATACCTCTAACTCTTTCAAGAATCATTTTGAGAAAAGTTGAAACGAATGAGCTACAGTTTAACAGCAAAAAATGGTGTCCCTGTGGGTGCAAGGGATGGTGTTAGTGGTAGAAGCTCACACTTCACTGCACAGTTTGGACATGGGTAAGTGRCCTGTCCAGGTAGGACATGTGCCACCGAGAATCTACCTTCCTTTCACGCTGGAAACATGCTTGTCTGGGGACTTCCTGTGCCATTTTCTTTCAAAATCCACAGGAAACATGACAAAACCTGAAAAACAGATTCTACTGGTCAGTATTTGTTGTAGCTTTGTGGAAGCAGCAGACAAAAGGGTTTCAAGTGGTTTTGCTCCCTCCCACCAAGGATTCTGGGCTGTATTTTACATTTGCTGACCCAAGTAACTGAGAAAACTAAAAGTCTGACAGAGGTTAAGCTGAGCTAGTACTGAAAGCAAAAGGTAAGTAATGGGCCCATTTCCCTGTCTTTCCACGCTGCCTTGGTCATGCCAGAGAGCTCAAGGGGAACATTCCAGCTGCTGCACCCAGACACTTTCTGGTCATTGCCACACTCTCCGGGAGATTTTTTTTTTGGCAAGATGCCCTGCCAGGAACTGCCTCCTTTCGCATAAGTACCTCAGGATACAAAATAAGTACTTCATGATACAGCAGTAGAGTGTGTGGCCATGGTGGTGTACATCTGCCTTGGCAGTATTGGAGCCAAGGATGATGCTTGCTGGTACCTGGTGCCTGGGCGGGCAGTGAGGAACAGTGTGTCCTGGTGGCAGGTGTGGGGACTGTAGGCAGCCACCATGGGAGGGACCTTCTGCCTACTGCTCAGCAATTGTAACAAGGCCCATTCTGCATGGGTACTGGGGGTCTTGCAGCTCCACGTCTCCTGAACGCTGAGGCAGTGCTGACATTTGTTAGAATGCAAAAATAAATGGAAATAAATCAATGCATGGGAATAAATCAAAAGATGAAAAGAAATAACCAACTAAACACTAAACATTTGAAATGGTGGAGTTCAGGATCCTGCAGGAAAGAAGTAAGGTAACAAGCAGGATTGCAACCCTGGACTTCAGGAGAGCGGACTTTGGGCTCTTCAGAGACCTGATTTGTCGAATCTCATGGATTAAGGCCCTAGAAGGAAGTGGGGTCCGGGAGAGCTGGCTAGTATTCAAACATCGCTTCCTTCAAGCACAAGAGCGGTGCATCCCTGTGAGTAAGAAGTACAGCAAAAGGGGCAGGAACATGCATGGGTGAGCAAGGAGCTCCTGGCCAAATTCAGACAGAAGAAGAAAATACAGAGAATGTGTATTTGGACATGACTGGCTGGGTAGATGAGGGGAGAGCAGTGGACGTTGTGTACCTTGACTTCAGCAAGACTTTGGACACTGTCTCCCATAACATCCTCTTAGAGAAGCTCAGGAAGTGTGTGTTAGACGAGTGGACAGTGAGGTGGATTGAGAAGTGGCTGAAAGGCAGAGCTCAGAGGGTTGTCACCAGTGGCGTGGAGTCTAGTTGGAGGCCTGTGGCTAGTAGCATCTCCCAGGGCTCAGGACTGGGTCCCATCCTGTTCAACTTCTTCATCAATGACCTGGATGAGGGGACAGAGTGCCTCCTCAGCAAGTTTGCCGATGATACCAAGCTGGGAGGAGTGGCTGATACACCTGAGGGCTGTGCTGCCATTCASAGAGACCTGGMCAGGCTGGAGAGCTGGGCGGAGAGGAACTTGCTGAGGTTCAACAAGGGCAAGTGCAGSGTCCTGCCCCTAGGGAAAAATAACACTAGGCACCAGTACAAGCTGGGGGCTGATCTTCTGGAGAGGAGCCCTGCAGAGAAGGACCTGGGAGTGCGGGTGGATGACAAGTTGATCATGAGCCAGCAATGTGCCCTTGTGGCCAAGAAGGCCAATGGTCTCCTGGGGTGCACTGGGAAGAGTGTTGCCAGCAGGTCGAGGGAGGTGATCCTGCTCCTCTACTCAGCCCTGRGGAGRCCTCAYCTCGAGTMCTGYRTCCAGTTCTGGGCTCCCYAGGACAAGAGAGACATGGAGYTMCTGGAGAGAGTCCAGCRTAGGGCTAYRAAGATGATCAGAGGGCTGGAGCAYCTGCCCTATGAGGAACGGCTGTGAGAGCYGGGCCTCTTCAGCCTGGGGAAGAGAAGACTGAGGGGGGATCTTATCAGTGTGTCTAAGTATCTGAAAGGAGGGAGTCAAGGGGACAGGGACAAATTCTTTTCAGTTGTCCTATGTGACAGGACAAGAGGCAATGGGCAGAAATTGAAGCACAGGAAGTTTTGCCTGACCGTGAGGGGGAATTTCTTCCCTGTGAGAGTRACAGAGCACTGGACCAGGTTGCCCAGAGAGGTTGTGGAGTCTCCTTGTCTGGAGATCTTCAAGGCCTGCCTGGATGCAACCCTGTCTACCATGCTCTAGGTGACCTTGCTGAGCAGGGAGGTTGGACTAGATGATCTCCAGAGGTCCCTTCCAACCTTACTGATTCTATATTCTATGATTCAAAATAAAAAGGAAATAAATGAGGAACCGTGCAGCTTCACATGGAAATGTCTTGCTCCCTGACCAGGCTGCAGCTAGCCTGGTCTGTGGGCACATCAGAAATCTGGTGTCGTTGAGCTGACCAATGCAGAAAAAAAAAAGAATTAACAGCCATTTTTTCTTGAGTAAAAGCCTTCACAGACCTGCCTTGTAACATCTCCAAAGTCAACTTCAACTTGGGCCCATCCCTGAGGAAGGCCAGGAGCCCCTGAGGGAAAAACACCTGCAACTCAAGAATGGAGGTCCATTGCAGGTCTTAGGTTGCCAGGTGGATGTAGCATTTTTCATTTCTTATTTGGTGATGTGCTTGATTGAGGTGAGTTGCCTGAAAGCTGAGACAGAAAGCCCGGGACAGCTTGGGTGATGTCCTCCGCCAGTCTGCACCAGCTAAGGCCTTGTGCTCTCAGTCAAGCCTGACATCTCCACATCTCACCTGCCCTGGGCAATGCCACCACAAGGGCCTTGCAGGAAGGGCTGCTACCTGCTTTGAGTGCAGCCTGGGGTCAGGYTGATCCAGGCTGTAAGAGTGCTTGGAGCTGGATACTGAGGGCCCCCAATCTGCTCCAGGGATCAGCTAGCTTAGGTGAGTGTAGGTATAGTCACACTGACCACTAGTCACCATGAAGTACTCCATAGCATGGAGTTTGAAGACAGCTGTGGTGCTGTGAATTTGGCATTTTTTTGTATCTTTTAGTCAGAAAAAATCTCAATTCCTAGGTTAGATTTTTTTTCTTTCTTAAATATATGCTGATCTGATGACTATTTAATGCTCATTTATATGCTATTTTTTACATAATGAATATGCTTTTAAGTTTTTTTACTTATATCTCCAAATAGATCTAGGAATAAATATGTGAATTAATGTTTCTTAAATCAATGTTTTCTTCCTGAAAGCTTTTACTGCCTTGATGGAGGAAGCCCATCACACATTATTTTCTCTTATTTAACTTAGGAAAAAAAATTTTCTTGCATTGTGTTTGCATTTTATTTTGAGTAGAGTTGCAAATAAAGGCCATCACTTTTTCTAGCCTTTGAGACTTATAGAGCCTTTACTCAGTTRTGCTGGAACAGCTGAGTTGCAAGAATATGCCACAGGAGTTTGATTATCCGTGCAAAAATGTAGGAGGTGAGAACATGCTGGAGTACCACATAATGACAAAACTGTAAGGTTGAACTCTAACCCAATACACTGTCTGTCACTCATTTGTTGATTTAACATCTGAGCTGTTTATAACATGAGCACTACTCTCCCACATACAGGGACTGAAATTGCCTGAAGACTAGCACCAGATGGCAGAAGATAYGGTGGTTTACACTTTTTGGACAGAGAGTAAATAAAAAAATTTACTTGATAGGAAACTTTTTTAAAAGGCTTGACTGTTCATCTTTTTTATGGGTTAGATGGGTACATAAGGGCTATTAAAGGTTAATGATATTGGAGAGCTTTTGTAGGTCATCACTGTAGGTCATTTTTTGACTCAACTGTGGCTAAAGTTTCTTGCTGTTCTGAAATGACAATCAGATGGCCCGTGTAAAATGATTTGATCTTTTCAGTACAATTCCACTTTAAGCAAATAGAACATTAACATTAGTAGAGAGAGGAACTTAAGAACATTTTGGACCTCTTCCCAAGTCCAAGTTGTACACACACCAAGGAAAAATCAAAGGTTGGCAAATGTAAAAGTAATAAAAGTTTAAGCATTTTATCATCAAATAAATCTCCACAGTAGTAAAAACTTACCTATCTACAGATAATAAAATTGTAAACATAGAGCCAACAACTAGTTCTGTATTTAGCATTTTCCATAAATATTCATGTAATAGAAAGTACTATTCTTCTGTGATGTATGTAAATAACATCACTTCTTCCTAAACATAGCATATACCCACAAATTCTGCAATAGTTTCTTGAAGAAGAAAGAAAATCACCAATATCATTCTACATGGTTTAACAGAAAACAAAGCTGGTTAAACACACCTGATTTTATGCTTTGCTGCCATCAATTACTAGAGTGATTGCTAAAAGTAATTATATAGACTTTTATGAGATATTTTCTGACAGAAAAATATAGCAATGCTCATTGTCAATGAATTAAACTTAGGACTGATATCCTGGAAGAATCATTAATAAGCTGGCAAAGAGAAATCTTCAACAAATGGCTTTTCTAGTTATTTTCTGCGGTGATCAGTGTCATATTTGTTCTAATGTAACATTTTCATCTGGGGTCAGAGAGAAAGGATTAAGTTGCTACTGATAAAATCTAAAGATGATAGACTGGAAAAAATGATAAAACTGGAGGAGACAAAGGTGTCAGATGATGTAATATAAGTGAATTAGCAAAATAAACCCACTGAAACAAATGCATTTTAATATGGCCAAATGCAAAGTGGAGTACTATATCCCAGAAATGAGAGAGAGGATACGGGGGGCACAGTGGGCAAACAGCTCAGTATGAGTTTACAGTTCTCTGAAGGAGTGAAAAAGAATGATGCAATTCATGGATGCTTAAGTAAAATAGAATAAGAGGTGATTTTACCCTTGTATTTTTCATTGCTGAGACCTTTTTCCATACTAACGTTTCTAGGTCATTTTTCTSATACTTCTCAGTTTTCACTGAGATCACAATTTTAACTTTATTATGAACACTTTTCCACTGTAAAGTGAGTRTTTATTCCTGGATTATGGTAATAAATCACTGAAGAAATAGATAACAACCAGCTAGAGAGGAGATGAACTTCCTTCCTAATTTCCCTGTTCATGCCACCACAGTTTATTCTCACAATTTATTCTCATCTTTCTTGATAACTTTGAAAATCTAAGAGTAAACAAGGGGGTCATTTGTTTCCCCCAATTTATAACATTAATCATTGCCTAAGCAGGATATGAATTCCCTGGTACATCTCGACTGTGTTATGATTCAAAGAAACTAAACATAATCATCTGCAGCCAACTGCATGGGGTTTACAGAGAATTGTGGTCCAGTATTTTTCCTTATAGTTCRATAACTTTTCAGATATTTTGTTTTGCTAAAAAGAGAAAATGATGATGGAGCCAGGTTGTCTATTACTGCAATCCCATCAYAAAGGAAAATGCTGTTTTTCCTGAATATGCTGTTAATGCAAGTGGAGGATATATTGTCCTTAGCAACAATACCAAGTATTTTCTGGTTACCACTTACTCCAGATAGCCCTATCCTGAGACAAGTGCTCTTGTGCTGATTTTCTACATCAGAAGCATATTGGTCCTGAGTTGGAAATTATTTAAGGATCCAAATAATTTTCTATAGTTGTAACRGGTAAACTAACTGAGAAAATAGTAGTGCAAGTGGGCTTAGTATTTAGCTGATTATTTAGAGCAGGGACAAGTATCTTGTTCTATAYGCTCCTTTTAGGGGAGTTTCATTCTGATTCCTCTGTAACCCATGGAGAACCTGAAAGATAAGATATAGTAACTTCAGRACAATGAAAGAAGAATCTCAGAAGGTAAGACCCAAAGTTAAGTTGTTGGTGAGGAAAAAACACATCCTCAACACAAACAGAAATATTATTATTTAAGTATTGGGTCTTTCACCTCAGGATGTTAGTCCATATCATAATCAGTAATTAATTTATTCTCACATCTACTGAGGTGAGGTAGGTTAGTGTTATTTCTTCACAGAATAATTTCACACAGAATAAACATAAAAATTGAAGAATTGAGGTGTTAGTTCCTCCAGGTATCAAAGGCGTCAAAATTCCTAACATTGATTTCAGGAGGARCTAGTTGCCATGAATTTTCAACATCTTTGTGGTTTGCCCAGCATCAAAATCTGATTATTTAGGAAGATAATGAAATAAAAGATGATTTGTGTGTAGTCCTAATTTTCTTACTTTCTTGAAGAGGAAAGAAATATCACCTTAGAAGCGGTGTGTGGGATCCGTCTGACCAGATGTGTCACCTTTACATTGTAAACATCTGTATCTGAACTAGCCATCCAGACTCCCTTTATAGTCAGTGGGGGAAGACAGTTGAGATGGATTCACCCTGGGCGTCTGAACCCCAGAAGTGGAATACTGAAATACAGCCTATACCATCTGTGGTCACCCACTTACGCCTGCCTCTCACATTTGATACCCTGAGATTCACCGGAAAAGATTACGAAAAGTATCCAGGGGATTTCCACGCAGTCCTTGATGTTATCTTTAGAGTGCTCTAATGCAGCTTCAGAATAAAGAAATTGTTTGTACTTTTTCTTGTGTGTACTTGTGTCTGCTTCACCCAGCTCAGAACAATCAAGTTTACAGATTAAACACCTACTTGTTTCCAAGTGCCTACTTTTGCTGACCTCTGTGATGCCCTGTGATTATTCTTTATTTTTGCATTAGAGGCTTTGCTATATCACTTTTATCTACTGATATTTTCATTGCTGCAGTATTAAAACAGATTTATTCAATCTTTAATAAACTACCATGTATTTTTGAATTGCTTATTGTTTTTTAACACTGCAAAAATAAGTCATGATCAGTACAACCTATTTACACTTTCCCTAGCACTGAAAATACTTAGTTACGCTTTGAAACAGAACACAGAATATGTTAATGAAAAGAAGTTAGGAACAAAACACACTATGGGCAGCTAACGTGCCAGCATCATCTTTGTAGGCTGAAACTTCACTGTAAAGAATATAAAAAGTGGGGGAAAAAAATCCAGCAATTGCTATACTGCTGGACTTTGTGAAGGGTTTGATTTGAAGTGCTTTCCAAATAGGAAGTGTTCCTACTCAGAAGAGGTAAATAGTGTGAAATTTAGAGGGCAGAGCTCATCTAGACTTCTGTATTTCTATAGACAAAGCCATCTGTAAGATGCAAAGGCGAGCATGAGGAGGAGCATTAGCAACGGGAAAATTTCAGCAAGCCATTCTCATGACCTTTGCCTTCCCTGAAACCTCAGGGAGCAGCGAGGAATCAGTGGGGCAGGCAGTGGGGGGTGGCTGGGTGCAGTCACGAGAACTGCAGAGTGCACCCAGACCCCATTTGAGRGTTGGGGAGCAATGGGTTGGAGGGCACGTCAGCATGCAAAGTTACACTGCAGGTGCCTAGGGGAGCTGGCTGAAGCTGGAAAGGCTGTGCCATCTACAGCACACATAGACAYTTCTCTAAATACACATAATGTTATGCAGTGGAAAGTATAATGAAGCTCTACACTCATTAAAGATCAGCTTGTTCTTGGTCACAGCTGCTGGCAGGTTCCTGTTCTGGGAAAGGAAAGTGAGCTTGGATCAAAGGACGTGTGACAACGAGGCAACTCAACATTGTAGCTGACGTTGCTGCAGTCGACTTAAACCGTGCAGAGAAATTAAAAATCCCTCAGAAAAAAATCTTACTACTCTGAGAAGGACTGACTGTTGTGTGACCAGGAGTGGAAATATGACATAGCCCCAGTGCAGGGTGGATGAGCAATACCTCAAAGTCTGATTTAACAGCAAATTGTTTATACTGAAAGTCAGTTAATTAACTAATGAAACCATAACGATAAGAGAGTCTACCTTGATAGATCTTTCCTCCTAAGTGAAAGAATGAAAAAGCGAGAAGAAAAATTCTAGTGATGAATATATTAAATTTGACATTCGCACAGACTCAGATTTGGCTGGGCCCGATGGGGCCTAAGCTACATGTCCTGTCTGAGTAATGCATTTTGAACTTTAATGGTGCACACTACTGATATGACTCAAATGCACAGGAGCGCTGGCAAGCAGCGAAGGCTTTTCTGCCTGCAAGCATCTGACCTGGCACCAGGCTTTAAAGAAAAGAGCTCTCTGCCAAGGGTCATCATTCATTMACTGCCCTGTTATCACCACCCAAACTTCTCTTTTTTAAAAAAAAAGGTCTCTGGAAATGATGACTTTTTTTCTTTTAGACAAATGTAGGCTGGTCTAGACACCCACATGACTGTGAAAAAAGCCATGCAACACTGTCCTTTTCCATTAGCCTGTGTGTTAATAATATGTAAGTGAAAAACAATGTGATCTCCTTCCTCAAATAGAAATATTTTCTATCCTTATTGCAGGCTATATCCTTATAGGCTATATAAGCTATAACCTATCACACTAAAATATTAGTATGGCTGCTTTTTTTGCTTTTTCAGTGGATCTGCATTAAAGATCACAGCAAAAACTAAGGCAACTAACTCTCATTAAATTTTAACCAGCAATCAATGCAAAATGTGTCTTTATTTAAATATATTACTTAYCATAGAATCATAGAGTTGTAGAATCACTAAGGTTGGAAGGGACCTCTGGAGATCATCTAGTACAGCCCCGCCACCCTGTCCAAGCAGGGTCACCTAGAGCATGGTAGACAGGGTTGCATCCAGGCGGGCCTTGAAGATCTCCAGAGAAGGAGACTCCACAACCTCTCTGGGCAACCTGTGCCAGTGCTCCGTCACTCTCACAGGGAAGAAATTCCTCCTTGTATTCAGGCAGAACTTCCTGTGGTTCAGTTTCTGCCCATTGCCTCTTGTCCTGTCACACGGGACAACTGAAAAGAATTTGTCCCTGTCCCCTTGACTCCCTCCCTTCAGGTACTTAGACATATTGATAAGATCCCYCCTCAGTCTTCTCTTCCCCAGGCTGAAGAGGYCCAGCTCTCACAGCCGTTCCTCATAGGGCAGGTGCTCCAGCCCTCTGATCATCTTTGTAGCCCTACGCTGGACTCTCTCCAGGAACTCCATGTCTCTCTTGTCCTGGGGAGCCCAGAACTGGACACAGGACTCGAGATGAGGCCTCCCCAGGGCTGAGTAGAGGAGCAGGATCACCTCCCTCRACCTGCTGGCAACACTCTTCCCAATGCASCCCAGGCATTGGGCCAGGATACCATTGGCCTTCTTGGCCACAAGGGCACATTGCTGGCTCATGGTCAACTTGTCATCCACCAGCACTCCCAGGTCCTTCTCTGCAGGGCTCCTCTCCAGAAGGTCAGCCCCCAGCTCGTACTGGTGCCTGGGGTTATTCTTCCCTAGGGGCAGGACCCTGCACTTGCACTTGTTGAACCTCAGGAGGTTCCTCTCTGCCCAGCTCTCCAGCCTGTCCAGGTCTCTGTGAATGGCAGCGCAGCCCTCAGGTGTGTCAGCCACTCCTCCCAGCTTGGTATCATCCACAAATTTGCTGAGGAGGCACTCTGTCCCCTCATCCAGGTCATTGATGAAGAAGTTGAGTTATCAATGAGGTCTGCTTATATAGGCATGTCTTTGTGGCATGAAGATTGCAACAGCGGTAGTTTAATGTGCATTTTTCATTCCAGAGCACATAAATGAAAGTAAGAGGCTATTTTTATAAGGTAATTGGCCATATTCTCATCCTAGTTATACTTCTGAATATCTGGAGTAATGCTGCTGAAGCTAAGGGATTTACTAAAAGCTTGCAGAAGTATAAATGTGATCAGAATTTGTAGTAAAATGTTTAACAGGCATCACTGCAGGATGCACTCTTCTATCCAGAATGTCAGACAAGAGGAAATGACTCCTACAATAATTAMATTTAAGAAGTGAGAACTCTGACTGTGTGATTTTAATGTAATACTTGGCCATAGCCAAAGTCTATCCTACATCACCCAGCTGGGTATCTCAGAATAGAAAGTAGAAAAAGTGTTTGTTTCAAAGTGCAAACCTCTAGGTAGAATCATGTTCCTTAGAGTAGATCCCCACTGCAGTAAATTTACTTTGCATTGTAACTGAGAAGGGAATTTTGACCCTTTCTTGTGACAGGCCACTGAAAGACATTTTTTTTCTTTCTTTTTAATGGTATTGGGCAGGAGTTGGACTAACTCATAATGTACATTTTTATTAGATCATATGAATCCCTTGAAATAAGGCCATAACCAGAGAACAAAACCTAAGTTTCCCCCCATGGTAATTCACCAGGGGAAATCTCATTTCCTGCCCAACACCAAGCATTTTTACTATCACCTAACCAAAAAAAGATAGCRGGGGGGTGGAGGGAGGGGGGAAAAAAAAGCCAATCCAATAACAAAAAGAATCAATGCTGTCAGAGATCAGGGGATGGGGAGAAGAGGGGGAGAGATTATGTACGTAGTATTATTCAGTTCAGTGAGGCTGGAGGAGGGGGCAGTCTGGATAACATGCCGTAGGCTGTCTTTCAATATTAGACACAGGGAGTTTTTTGAAAATTAGCATTAGTACGAAAAGAAGTCATCATAAAACTCCCAAGCAAAATTACCTGCTCTTATTTCAGGTTTCTGTTTGACAAACATTAAAGACTTTTTTTTTATAGATATACATATATACAAAGGCTTTACAAAAGTTTTTTTTCAGTAGAAGTAAATCTTGACATACCCAGACGTAATTAAACTGAGTGCCTAGGCTGCCTATAGCAACTGCCCAGTAAAAAGCCCTGTGGCAGCCACTTGGCACAGGGTCTCGGGCTGGCCTGAAGGTGGAGGGAGGGAGTCACAGCTCCTGCAAGGTGACAGTCGCAGTAGCCCGCCAGATCTCTGGAGAGTGAGAGAAGTGGCTTGTCCACGTGTTGAGAGGTGATAACACTCACAGAGCTGTCAGGCTGAGCTGCAAGATACATCAGATCGTGTGGTGTTAAATATTTGACTTATTTCTAATGTACATTTATTTAACATCTGTGATTCCTGTGTGACCAGGGAATGGATATGCTTTTAAGAGATGCCAGGGAATTGCTCACTCTCTGGGGGCCCAGGAGAGTAAAAGGGAAAGGAAAGGTAAGGGGGAGCAGATATCTGCTGAAAGTGCCCTCGGGCCAGCATTGAGGGTTGCTGCTCAAGGGGGCTGCCTTCCCAAACAAACTGGGAGTGAGAGGGGGACTTAACAGAGGACCCTCAAAACAGCAGATGGAGGCCCCTTGCAGTAGGTAAAGGGACATCATTCCTTATTCCCTTTGGCCAGTACTCATTTAACACTGGGAGGATTGAGCCTTGAAAGAACTAGTGGCAGCCTTCTCCTAAATAGGTTTCCGTGGCCAAGGGGAGGCACAATGATGCTTTTGATGTTGGATTAACCAGGGGAGTTAATGAAGCAGTAGCTGCGTTAAACTGCTTCCAAGTGTTTTGTCTTTCTTCCTTTGCAGGTTCCTTCTGAACCTCGCAACCGCTGATGTTGTCAGGGTTTATCAGTAGTGAGGGGGAAAGCATAAGTACAGAAATCACTGCGCAAGTTCGCATCAGCGTATTGAACCCGCTCCCATTAGTGATAGGTTTGGTATACTGCATGTAAATATGGACAGCTGAGAAACTGAGCACTTGGATGTTAAGGCATCTGTGCTTCTAATTCCTTATTTTAAGAGACCTTGTCAGTTTGATATAAACTAAAATTGTAATTGTTCCCTGTTGTAGTTTTCTAGTTTCATCCTGTGCATGTTACACCATTATGTCCTACTCACATGTGCTGGATAAAAATATACAATCACTGTTCCCCTGTGGCTCTCACCTAAGGAAAACATGCATCATACCTCCCAGCTGAACTACTTACTTTGCAAAGACTGAAAACACAAGCTAACTTCAGGCACTGTGGTCACCAGTACATGAAGTTATGTTCAACATCATTTTTTTTTGAGAGAGAGATTTATATCCCAAACATTTATATCCAACATCTAGATACCACTGAAATCTTCACAGCCTCCCTCAAATGCTTCCTAAAGTCCTTCAGCTCCTCTGTTAGTAAAATCCCCTGGGTACCTGCGATGTTTCTAGCAGGTATGTGAACTACTGTGCAGAGAGACTCATGCTGCAGATATGTAGCTGACGAGCTGTGTAGCTGCATTTGTAGCATCAGTAGCACAAGGTAACTTCTGCATAATCAGGTGATGCAGGAGACCTAAAAATAAACACAAATGCTTAATTTTAACACTGAAAAAAAAGAAGATTTGAGAATGATTCACGATCTAAAAAGTCTAGGAGCCACTACTGTAGGAAAGAAACAGATGTGTATCACTTTCTACTGAGCCCCTGCAATTTCTTCCTCCCAGAAGAAATGACAGCAACACCCAGGAATCAGACAGTCCCCTGAAAGCAGAGCATTGCTAATTTACAACCAAAGTGTCTGGGCAACAGCTGATCTTAGAGACACTGAGCCAGAAGAAGGGTGCAGCTCCCCAGCAGCCAAAAAATGGTCAGCTTTCCTCTTTCTAAATTAATCTGTCACCCATTTCAGGAGTTAATGCAGAGCAGGACCATTCCTCACAGGCAGTTTGGATGCAACCACCTTCTTTTGGATAGTAAAATAGTTTGATATCACAATATGCCCTGTGTTAGGCTCAGAGCCAGGAAATGGGCCTCTCCAGGCTCCCCAACCAGACACAAGCAGGAGGACATGGTGGTGTCAGAGCTGCAGGAACTGTGATCCTGCTGTTCCAGGTGGTGCCATTTACCTGGCTAAGACACTAGGCCCAGGTTTTGCACAGCAAAGGYTTTTTTGTCCTTTTTGATAACTTTAGACACTTCTGGGTAATAAGGTGCTGTGGATCAGGACTGTGCAGGGGTGCTTCAGGATGAATGACAGCTGGGAAAGTGGTAATCTCTTACAATTTGATCAAGCACATATGAAGTAGAGATGAGGCCACGCATATGTTTACACAGACTCAGACAAGTGATTTTCATTTTCATTCTATTGCATTCCTACGTTTCCCAGGCTGTTTGTGGGCCAGCTGGAATCTCTGGACACCAAGCTGCATGGGAACCAAATTAGGACTTGCTAATCAGTAAGTCATTCGTACTGAAATAACTGCCTCATGATAAGTACCTCAGAGAGGCATGGCTGCTTCCTGAGGTCTGCCCACAGCAGAGGAGTCGCATTGCACGTCTGTGGGGTCCTCTGTGTCTGCAGTGACTCTTCCACTCTGCTGAGTCAGAGTATTGAACAGGATGGAGTGAGGCTGAACAAGTACAGGAAAAAATGATTGGTGCATGGTACAAGTTGTAAATAAGATGTCCTACCCTTCTGTGAAACTGTAGGACATCACATCCTCCACCTAAGGTTATAACAGCCAGAACTCTCTTTCTTTGCCTCACCTCCAAAACACCAACCACACTGAACTCTGCCTCATGGTTTCTGGAGTATACACTCAGATCAGTAGTTTGATTTAAGGATTTTGATCTAACAGATTTCATACTGACTGCTGCTTCCACCTCTGGTTAAATAGCTTGGTCCTTAGATCACTCCAAAGACTTCCCTAGGAAAACATTGTGGGATCAACCTAACCTCTCTCCACACTAAAAATTTATTAAGAACTTTTTTCTTTTCTGTATGAGAAGTTATCGGTTAACAGAACAGTTATATCCCTGCAAAATGACATTCACATGCATAGATAATATTCAGGTTATTCATTTCCCCAATCAGGAATTATTGTAATGATCTAAAAGTATCCTTTCTCAAAATAAATGAATGTGTAAGCCTGCCTGCGCAGCAATCACTTACTGTAYGTTATAAGGAATTCCAGTGCTCTGAGAGTAGTCATTACGTCAATTGCTTCATATTATTTTTACCTTTCTGCTAAGAAAAGAAACACTATCTATAAAAGATTTGTGTCTTATTAAAGGGACTTCCATACATGGTCACAAAAAGGGAGAATCCAAATAAAAGCTCTGTCTTGCAGAACAGGAAGGAAAAAATACATGAACTTGAGGAGGTGTCTAGGCAGAGAGCAGAAAGCATCAGAGGGTCAAAATCCCCTAAGGATATTAGGGAAATACCAGAGTATTTAAAGAAAAAGAGCTATTAGCTTTAATGTTCCCACGCAACTAAATCACAAGAGACAGACTGGGCACTCATTTACATAAGAGCTTCAGAGTGAGATAAGGCTCATGTGACTTTAGAGTTATGAGTAATGGGCCCGGAAAACAGCAGAGAAAATCTGTGGGATTTGGAGCATTCAATCTTAAAATCTTCCTCTATGGAGATACTGCAGTTAGTGGTAACCACACTTCCCACCTCCCCTTGCCAGCCCAGCTGCAGAGTGCACCTGGAGAGCTGCACACAATGTGTCCTGACACAGGACAGACCATGGCCAAGGCTTGGCCTTCTCAAGGAGCAGATTTTGGCTGCTGCCTTGGCTGGATCTGATGGACTGCCTCCCTCTGCCAGTGTCCAGCAGTAGATGTCCTCTCTAGTCTTTACCCTCTCTTTTGTCATCTATGTTTCTGCACAGTGCAGAAGCTTGGTAATTCTGGAGGGCATGAGAGTTGTATGGATCCAAGAAAAAGGGGCAGGAGGGTATGAATGGGCAGAGTTTGATTCTGAAAAAGAGTACTATGCTCTAGAGATGAGATATGGAGATGTAGCAGGCTCTGCTCTGGAGGAGTGGGCTTTGTTCTGCATCATTGGCCCCAAGAGACAAGACACATGGGTCCAGGGGAGCTGGGCTAAACTCTAAGGAAAGCAATAGGTATGCACGAAGGTAGATCAGGATCCAAGACCATGGTCTGGACAGCTGTGCAAGTTCCGAGRGGACTGACTGACCTAAGGCAAAAATACTAGAAACTTCAATTCCATACAGTTTAAATTGGGAAAGGGCTTAAAAATATGCTGGAGTGYGGTCCTGAGTGGCCAGTAAGAATTAAAGAGTAAGAGAGGGCTGACGTGGGAAGAGGATCCTCTCTTCTGACTGCATAGGGACATTTGAAACCCCTTTTCAGGAGTTCTCTAGCAACCCAAATGCCAAGACTAAAGGATGAGGGGCTTCCCTGCTGCTCCCAAGGGAGGAGGCGGTAGGGCTGCTGTGAGCCTTTGCTCCTGCATGCATGGCCTGGTAGAAGTAGGAAGCACCTACAGTCACCACCACTGCCCAAACTGGCATGCAAGCAGCATGGACGAGCAAAAAAAGCAAAGTCAAGTCAGTCTAGCCTAGCTTCCCTGGCAGCCTGGTCCTCCACTATCCCTATCCTCCTGAACTCAAAGTTCTGGGGACTGAAAATCCACTGTGCTTGCCTAAACTAAGTCTTTATGGACCCTGGCTGCACAGGTCTCCCACAAAGCAGCGAGACAGCCCTTCCTGACGGACACAGTCGCAAGGTGGGACTACACAGAGACCTACAGCAAGTTATCATCCCCTCAAAGGGCTTGGCACTCTTTGTAACCTGCCGAATTGCGGTCATGAACAGAAGTGCTTTCCTTAGTGGACATCTCATGCTCAGTTGCGCCTTCTCTCATCATCAATATAAACCAGCAAATTCAATCCTTCAATAATTTATTTTTTTCAGTTATACATTTAAGTTTGTAAAATTCAACACAAGAGTAAATATACATAAAAAAATCCCAAATGTGCAAATTTCAAATTGCATTGTTTGAAATAACATAAATATTTTACTAAAACATAGGTTCACATTTTTTAAAGTTCATAAAATATATAAAATTTAACAGAAATATGTCATGAATTATTTTAATTTTTAATTTTTTTAATAACTAGAAAAAGATTCTAAACTTGAGAAGTAAATCAGAAGAGGTATCACCTCCAAAAATAATAGCAGCAAAATAGATGCTGAAAACTTAAAAAGTGTGAAAGGGGATGAGAGAAGCAGGTATCAGATACAATGGTGCAGGCCAATCTGCTAAAGAAAGAAATGCAGATTGAGAACTGGAAGCATGATCTCCAGGAGTAAAATCTTGATCCTAGAGTACCTCATTACCAAGCTCCAAGCCATTAGTATGATAACAGCATCACATTCAGGATATCAGAAAACAGTGTGACAAAAATGGAGAGTGGGAGAATTAAGAGCAGCACATGTATTTTGGACAGMTATGGTATAGCAGAAAAGAGCTGCTTTGGCTTCAGAATAAAACCCTAAGATAAGTTTGGGGTTTTTTTTCTTAAATGTCTGTTGGATGTCCCTTCTTCCATGCATGCTGGGAATGGGAAGATTCAGATTTCCCATCACACACGTACACTGGTAGAAGTTGCTTCTGTAATCACATATCTTCCCAGTTATCTTGAGATTTGAGAAAGGATCTAAACATTGGAGTAAGYATGTTAAAAAACTGCTGGTCTTGTTTCCAACTGCTATGTGCTGAGTATCTGCAAGCACAGTCCCACTCAGTGCAACAACTTAACATGCAAGACCTAGAGTCTTGACAAGCTCTTTAAGAACACGAGCGAGGAAGCAGGCAAACCAAAGCACGTTTCTTTACACATCCTCATCCAGTTTCAATTGCAGGTTGCATCAGCCTGTCCTGGAGATCYGTCTCAGGAAACTCTTGCCTTTTACTGATGTACACCAAAGCAAAGGGTTCTTGTCCCTCTAGCAGTAGCTGAGTCTCCCTGCCTGGGAGTAAGAGCGAAATGCAGAAAGAGGCAGAACCGAGAAGTTCTTTGGATTTAAATGCTTCAAACTTCCCACTGGGAAGTCCAAGAATTAAATACAGCATTATAAAAGTGTAGTCGTGAAAGACGCTCTGTGCAGAAAGCAAACTGTACTTCTCAACAGTCCTTGTATGCAGTGTTTACAGGAAGTAGATATTTATTCCCATTCTTGGGAATAAACAGAAACAATAGCAGACAGATTATATTTCCCACCCACCCTCCTATGCTCCTCGGACTGTTAAGTGTTTTGGACATAGCACCATTTCAGTTATGGAAGTAGTTGGTATCATTTTCTTGTTCTTTACCAGTTCTTCCTTGCTGCTAGCCGTAGATCTGTTTGAACTGGTAGCATTCATTGCAGTAACCATTGCACTTGGCATTGCCATAGTGATCGCAAGCAGGGGCTCGGCAGCGTTGTTTTGGAGTCTCTTCTGCAGATGAATCCCTAGGATTCCCCGACTGCACGAGTTGACTGAGGCGCTGGCACTCTGGGCACAACTCATCACTTCGGCAGGCCAAGTTGTTTCTACATGAAGCGCCACCACATTGTCTCTTCTGGCTAGTCAATGCCGTTCTCTGTAGATCTCTGTGCTGTCCTGTTCTCTTGAAAAATGTTAAAAACATTGTCAGTGGCAACACTGGCAGCACAAGAGGCTTTTCACTTACTTTCAACTCTGCTAATGTTTTGTGTACATAACCACTAGGGGTTGGTAGCAAACACAGAAAGCAAACTCCACTGTGAACACTGCAAGGGCTTTGGGAGTTTGCTTTGCAAAGCAAGGCAAAAAACTCATATTCAAGCTGCTACTCTCTTCATCTCCCAGATAGAGACATAGTACAATGAATAGTAAAAATAGTACAACACATGAGCCAAGTCAGGCTTTACCAAAGAATATCATAAATTCTGCCATTTCTTAGAAAAAAGTTTTTTCTCTTTATAAATTCTCTACTGTAAAAGGAACAAACAAACCAAATTTAAAAAATGGAATAAGGAAAATCTGTGAATGTGCTCAGTGAAAAAGGCAACATGAAGATGACTAAGTCTCTTGATGCAGTAGCATAGCTCTAAGGGCAGAAATCAAAACCTCTCCCCAGCTAGCAAACACACCAACTGCTGGTCCAATTGCTTCCACTGAGGCTGCTGATACAATTCCACCCGAAGCAAAACTGAATGCAGCATTGACAACCCTAAATCGAGAACAATCTTTACAAGTGCTGCACAGCTCCAGCAGGCAGAATCATGAGATACTCTCTACTTCTCTTTCCATGATACTTAAGATGCAGTAATTCAAAGATTTTGTATTGTACATTTCGAGTTGTTCTCATGAGAGAAAAAATGGGCAGGGTTAAACAAATGGAAGATATTCGGAAGTTCACTTACTTCTGGCTGTCTCACGAGCTGTTCTTCTGTTCTTCTGGCTTCCTGAAATCGCTGGTTCTGGGCTTTAATGAAACAGTTCTGACAGTACCCTTCAAGCATAGTGCTACCCAGGGTACCACAGTCTCGCCGTTGGCAGGAAACCGTGTTGTGGAAGGCAGCAGCAGAGCCGCCAGACTGACCCGCTGCACAAGAATTCCTCTGAGATCTCCTCTGACGGCGTAGCAAAGCACTGTCTGTAATGCAAAGCAAGGGGAAACAGTTTGAATGTGCCCAATAGATCTGACTGAAAAGTAACTATGAAAAAGCTCCTTAGTTTAAAAAAGAAGACAGAAAAAAAAATACTAGCCCCAACCATGAGTTTCGTATAATCTTCAGACCCCTCAGTCAACACACTTTCTCTAATGTTACATGACTGGGATTGATAATAACCTGATTTTTACAATAGAAATTGTTGAATCATCTGATTTGTGAAAACCTGGCCCTCAGCATGAGAACTGGATCCCCCTTAAGTTAAAAGAAATTTTGCCATTGGCTTCAGAATGTTATCTGTGATCTATCCCCACACTTTCTTTTCGTCCTGCCCAGTTTCAATCATTTGGGGTAAAAAAGCAGAAGGGCACACAGCTTAACGGGTTAAACTGTCTTATGCTTTTTAAGCTCATGAAATGATCTTACATATTCCATAATAAGAAGGAAAAAAAGAAAACTTGTGAACAACACTGGAAAATAAGATATTGCAAGATAGCATAGAAGTTCTCCAATTTAAAAATATGTAGAAGGTACAGTATTGGCACACTTGCCAGCAATGAAACAGTCTTACTGGATAAGCAGTAGTTGGCTTGTACATATACCTTCTACTCACTGTACCCAAGGGTTCTTTGGCTATGTAACAGGGCAGTAGTATGAAAGGTGAAGATTTCATGCCATGATTTATTCACAGGCTATTCATCTTCCTAAAGTCCTGACTTTATACACACCCACGTGCTTGCATACCAAGAGAGAGTTCAAAGTACATTTTAACAAGATATTCTAAGTTACATCAAAATGCAAGTACACTAGCTACAGTCCTATATCCTCTGTTTATCAAGGTGACTTTGGTAGTTACACCAGAATATTACATCAGTTACATCTAGAATGAATGTACACCTCCAAATTAATCCCAATGCCTTTTGAAAGCATTATAAACAGAATGGATTTTCAGTAGCACCAGTACAACACCACAACTTTCATTGATTCTTTCAACCTGTCTAGATGTGAAGAAGTTTAATCAGAAAAAAATCATACCAAAATATTACTGCAGCAGATGGCTGGAAGGGATTAAAACCCACTCCACACTGACCTAGTTCTGATGCCATGAAAGACAATGGGAAGTTTTACGATGCATTTCACAGATTTACCATACTGTTACTGTATGCCCCTTTACAAAATAAGGGCCCAAAAGGCACATTCTCCTCACATTGCTGCTTCTGCTCTACGCTATTTCCATGAACACCTGCCCTTCTGCCCTCAGTGTATACAGCTTCATAAGGTTTATCTGAAGCCAAAATGTGACAAAGCTCACAACATCTCAACTTACCATGGTTTTCCCTGTACTCAAAGAAACACAGTGTGCAAAATCCCTCATTCTGAGGAGTTCCAAAAAACTTGCAGCCAGGTTTCCTGCAGAGGTTACTCTCCCTCTTTTCCTCTGAACCATGTACAGCATGGGGCAGTGCTGCCAGTGGTAGCTCGCCACAGTTGTTGTTGGGAACCTGATGGCACGAATGCTGAATGAGACTCTGTGATATCTGGGAAGGGTCAGATGTAGACCTCTGATGACACGTAGGCATAAAACCAGGACTTCCATTTGAGGAACGCTCTGTAGTCCTTTTGAAACAAGTGCTRCACATGCCATTAAAGGTCCTATTGGCCTTCTGAAGGCACACCTTACATGTGGCATAGTCTAAATGTCTTAGGTCATCCAATTTATTACAAGGACCAAGCTGTCTGGAGTTGTAGCAGCGTTCRCAAAGTCCATTGTGTTGCACATTTAACGTAAATGGGCAGTCTGGAGTCCTGCATTTCATGGCAGTAGTTTCGCTGTACAAGAAAAGGCTCGGAGCAGTAGGAGGTGCAGAGCGAGGTCCTGTTACAGGCTCTTCAGACGTCCATCCTCCAGGTTCACAACCTTCACCACGGGAAGAGCCTGACCCAGCTGCTGATGGCTTCTCAGGTACTGTTTTGGAGGTCTGCTTTCTTCCTTTACTTCCCTGTGATCTCCGTTCAAAGCACTCATGACAGTAGGGCTGGGTGTTCACAGACATAAAGAAAGGGCAATTCGGAGTTTCACATTTCACCTTTAAGAGGGAGAGCTGGGAAAAAGACAATTCCTGTCTGTTCCTGGAGCAGGTCTCTCTTCTAGCAGGTTCAGTGTTCTCCTGCCATTTCTTGTACTCATGCTGTACCAGCTGAAAGTAATCTTCCACCAGGTTGATTTCTTTGGGTAGATTGCCTTCATCTAACCTGGAAGCCAGAAAATGAAGACTGTTAGTGACTGAAATAGGCAGATGGTGGGGGTGGAGGCAAATACAACCAGTCTTAGGAGGAAATGTAGCTTTAAAGCATATCCATAGTACTCAGCTAAAAGATCCAGGATGTTAAACTGTTGCTTTAAATGGAAATAATTTTAAATGTAGGTGTCTAGTGATGTCAAATGGATACTTTCACATCTAAAGAAATGGTCTGATACAATGCTAATCAGAAGTATTCTTAAAAGAGTTTTCAAGATGAGGGTTTTTGGTCTGTGAGAGTTGTTTGCAGGCAGAAGATGAATAATCTCTAAGAAGTGAAAAGAAAGATCCCCCAAACCTTAAATTCCTCAGAAGACTGAAGCTCAGGCAGGCTGAGGTCAGACTGGAAGACCTCTCTGTTCACCAGTCCATACTGGTGAAAATAATTGAAAACAATTTTTTCCTACAGTGGGCTAAGTATATCATGATATAGTTTATCAATATCTGCTTCTGGTTTTGCCCTATTGGGTCTGTAGCTAAAAATCAAATTCATGAAACAAACTAAATGGCTTCAGTCAACTTCCTATTGCACTAGCATCCATAATCCAAACCCTGTACTTCCCTTGACCTCTGGGAAAACTCCATATCACCAGTCTATCAGAAGCTGCAGACAATGAGGAGCTAGCATTACTGATACCTTCAATAACCATTGGCTCAGTATGACTGAGGAAGCTGCGCTACTACTCTGTGCACACACATATCTTTTGGGTTGGAGGATTTCAATTTTTTAAAGGCTGCCAAACCAGCATAAATAAAGAGATCTCTCTGTGTAGGAATGGAAGTAAACACAGAGGATATAGGCAGTTACTTCCCTCGCACATTTGTGACGGGGAAGGACAGATATCGATGCTAATGTTCCCTAAATGCTCTCTACATTTTACTGGATATTATCTGGGATGAAACCAGATTCTAGTTTCTCCACAACTCACAGCTTCCTGCCTGCAATACTGCTACAACACTGTAACAGCACAATGTTTCAAGTGATTGGCATTTCGGAAAAATCACCACCAACAACTTTACCAAACACAGCCAAAACTACGTAAAATGCACTTCATGCAATTTATACTCATATAAAGTGACAAAATTCTGTCTTACTCATTTCTGGTATTATCCATTTTAGCCTTCTCCCTGAGTAATCTAAAAGTCAACGAAACTATTAGCTTTGCTCTTTTAAAATACTAGTTTCACTCTTCTAAATCTGAAGACACTTTTGGCTCTAACTTTGAGACTGGTTTGAGCTCATACTACTTAAAAGCACATCAATAATAATGCCAATATTTCACAGTGCAGAGGGTAAGCACGTATGCTATGTGAAAGGTACACACAGGGCTATCAGGTTCTACCACCATCATAAACAGCATAACTTTGAGGAATGAAGAGTGACACTCACTTTGCAGCATTAATTAAATGAGTTGTACCATGATCCCAGCCTTGCACTGGAATTTCTATCACTATCAAGTAGTCTTTTAGCAGCTGCTCTTTCTCCCTCTCCTCTGTGTCTGTCAGGAAGTGCACGTTCAAGTCTTCAAATCTGCCTCGTTCACTGGTGACTAAAGGGACAGCCCGGATTTCTGTGTGAAAATGGAAAGAGTTAATATATATGTTAATAAATATAATATAATATAATATAATATAATATATTTACATATAATGTTTTACCATAGAGGAGTAGCCATAAGATACAACATACGGAGATGTCACTACTGTTGTTGAATTTTGAAGAGACAAAAGAGTGGCTGGCAAGAGCAACCAGTTTCTAAATAATACAGCTGGTGAAGAAAGCAGACATGTCTGCATTATAAATCTAGCTCCATTCTACTGCAGTTTTAATATCCCTGGAGCATCTTTCTTCTCAGTGTAGCCAGTATTGGGGATTTTAATTTATTATACCTTCTCAAAAGGTGATGTCCTAACCTGAACCTAGAAAAGTGTTATCACATGCAGAAGAGATGCATTAAAAAGCAGCAAACATATGTATCACTATCCCTCCCAGGAAAGTCTACACAGTTGTGAGACCATGTCCTCCAAAACTTTTTTATAACAGGGCATGGATGAAAGCCAGAATGAAGCAGAGGCTACCCTTTCAGTGATCCCAACCTGTAATCAGGCCAGTTGTATTATACTTTCAGCTGTCATTTTGAAGACAACCCTTAATTTCTATTCAAATATACCTACATACAGCTTAATCTGCTTACACATTGAGAACAGATTCAGAAGAAATCTTAAATTTGTTTTAACTTTAAAATACAAATCTAAACCAGATTATATTTCAAACACTTTATCAGCATAAAGGTACTGAAGAGGATACACAAATACCGAGACAAGGTACTTGGAAAATACCTGGCCCACTGTCCTTCAGAGTCACTAGTGGTGTAAAATGCATATTGTCATAGCCAAGCACAATTGGATATCTGTAGCATTCTTCAGCTGGCCAAAGGAGAGGCAAGTAAATGCCACCAACATTCAGAGGAGCAAAGCTGGAGCCTGATTCTAAACTTCTTACCACTTTATCTGAGAAAAGAAGAAAAAAAAATCCAACGATTAAAAGCAAATACATATGTGCCACAGGCAACAGAAAACATCAACATTCTTGTGTTTCAGAACAATTGMAGAAAACTCCCAATTTTAAAATAGTTTTATCTGAAAGCAACAACAACTAAAGAAAAGCACTACTAAAGCGTACTGTCCTTAAAGTGAGATGACTGGCTGAACAACTCACCTGCAAGGACAATGATTGGCCTTCTGAGGATGTTAGCAAGGATGAAGATGTGGATTTCTTCTAGTGCATTATATGGAAGCCTGTTTCGAGCCCCAGATGTTTCCGGGGATGTCATTTCAATGAGGTATTCCCACTCTTCCTCCCAGTTCTGAGGAAAGAATCAACATCTGTCAGCAGTGGTTCAGAGATGGAGAGATCAGGAACCAACTGCAGCTCAGCAGTGCTCAAAATAAGAACATTTTCCTTTTTCCTACAAAGGGATAATGTTTCTACTCTCCACTAACAGTGGAAACGAAAATAAAACAGTCATCAACACAAATATTGATGATGACGAGCACTCAGAAAACAGCATGATTCCTTTAAGCCAACTTACTCGGGTGTCATAATGGAGTCCTGTTTCTACAAAATCCTGGGATTTAATTGCTTCCCTCTGCCAGCGGAGCTTGAAGTTCCGTGTATCTATCTCCCTGAGTGTGCTGAACAATGTTTTTCTTAAGACAAGGTCAATATCTTCAATACCCCACATGTACTGGGATGCAGCATGCATGAGGCAATTTCCATCACCTGCAAAAAAGAAAGAAAAAAATAAGAGTGCATTGTTTTAAATGACTACATTAAGAAAAAAAGAAAAAGACACAGGATGTAGAAATGCACACCACCTATATCCCATGTGCATTTCTCTCCAAGGCTTCTACAAGTAGACTTTTAACAAGATCACAGCTATCAGCTCCCTGCTCAGAGGGAGA
Source organism: Rhea americana (assembly GCF_003343005.1). Lineage (NCBI taxonomy): Eukaryota > Metazoa > Chordata > Aves > Rheiformes > Rheidae > Rhea > Rhea americana. The sequence continues at coordinate 470,293 of NW_028186509.1, read as the reverse complement.
AATCAAGCTGGTTGCCTCTCTACTGTTATCTCTCCTTCAACATGTGGTATTAAGCTGTCACTCAGCAATGGTGGGAAGCCTGCTCCTTGTCTATCTTATTTAACTTTGACTGATATCATGAACTAAATTTTACAATCAGCTGCAAGCAACAAACACAGCTGAATTAACATGATAAAGCTATTTTAGAACTAAAAAGGAATGTATAAATGCTAATGAGGGAAATTACCCCGTGCCATCAGGTGTACATTTGGGTAAGAGATAATGAAAAATACTAAGAATATGTTGTAGTAACAGTGAGCCTCAAGTTCCCTGACGAGCACTGCATTGTAGGGCTTGGCACTTGGCTGTACTTGATGGAGGAGTAAAAAAAAAAAAAAAAAAAAAAAAAAAAAAAAAAAAAAAAGAAAAAGAAAGACAGAAAGGGAAGAACAGGTGATGCATGCAAAGCAATTGCTTTACAGACGTCTTCCCTTCCTCTCAGAACATGGGCTGTGTTTCTACACAGTTAGAGGGCTGTATTTCTAAAAGACAAAATTAAAACTACTTAAATGAATAGCATAATGATTTCCTTTTCATTGGTAGAACACTTTCCATTCAAAAAGTCCTCCATACTCCATAGGAAGGCAGGAAAGCAATGTTCTGCAATTTCACAGGTGAGGAAACTAAGAATCAAAGTAGCTAACTCGATCAAAAGGTGTTCTACCTCTACCCATCTTCCTCAAAAATCTTTTGAAGGAGAGAAATCAAGAATCACTACTGTCACATCCTCAGATTTAAAACTAGGTCTGCTGTTTACACCACAATAATTTCCTCAGAATAGAGGACTTCAACCATGGCAGAGCTACTAGATTTCACTCATGTGAATAAAAATTCAAAGACCTTCCACGCACAAAAAAGTTAAAATGTCAGCTAAAGATGCCAGCTTGCTATGTGCATTATGAGCTCAAGTACATCATTTGTGCACTTCTTCTCTTTTTCTATGAAACTGCACAGGAGAATCTACAACAGCCTCCAGATCCTGAAAAAAATCACTTGAAGTCCTCTTAGCATTTTATAAATTGTTACAGCCTCGTCACATATCAGGCTCCTGCAGTTGCCTTTTGGTTTCCGAATCTTGTCTTGCAAAGCTTACTTAACATCTGCAAACAGCATACTTGAGCTCAGAATCAGGGAACAGCACATAATACAGAAAAACTGACTGGGTTTCCTTCTGATCAAGAAAGATGACATATTAATCCCAATAAAGTTTTCCCTTTGCAAAATCTAGAGCAAAGATAAGATTTTTTTTTTCTTTCAGAGCTCACTTTCAGTTCTTTATTGAGAACCACGGCACAAAATTCCTTACGCAGCACTTGGAATTCCCCAGTGCTATTTGACTAGYAATTGAGCAACAGTTGTACTTTTTGTTCTGCAGTGCGCACGGCTGAACAGTGAAGTCTCYGGCGGACTTTCCCGGGGGGTGTGGCTGGGCAAGCTGGAATGAGTGCCTATTCATTATACAAGTGAAATCTCTACAACCAATAGATGCTGGAATTTTTTAATTTTTTTTTTAAACACAGTTTCAATTTTTATACCTCCTACTTCCTTCCTTTTATCCTCCATTCACACGTCTGCAAATAAATGTGTGGTGATTCACAATGGCTTTTATTTTTTTTTAAATACACAACAACTCTGTAAATTCATGTACACATTAGCTAAAATCCATGTTAATGAAATCCTAAAAGATACACTTCTTCAATTTTCAAAAATTAAAACCTTCATCAGAAAAAGAGAGAAGTTTTGGAAGAAAGCCCATTGTTGACTAAAAAAGATAATATATCCCTCCCATGTCTACAGGTTAAGCAGCCAAAAGCTTTTAAAAATATTCTTTACGCCATGTGGGAGGGAAAAAAAACATCATTTCTATTCATTTGAATAATGTTGTTTTCTGGACTATTACATGGCTTCTACAAGCTTCTGTCCCCTCTCTCAGTGTTCCTTTCCCTCAATCCATAGTTCACCTTCGCATTCCTGCAAAGCTTCCGAGCCACGACTATTTTGCATAAATCACAGTTTCCCAAAGCCACTCCTCTATATATGCACTTAATGACTTTGAAACACTGAACTAAAGCCAAGTTCATTGTTGCRGGGTGGGGAGAGGTAGAGAGGGAAACAGAGACACAAACCAATCTGAATATTTCAATATCATATATACTGGTACACCTACTCAAGGATGGGCTCCAGGTCACCAGTGCATAAACTATTTCCATTTGTAAAAACTGGTCTACAGTCACGAGACAACTCACTGGACCATATTCACTGAATATTGTGTTACCATCAATAAGGGCCCATCCAAGCCATCTCAGTCCCTGCAGAACACAGACTAACACTAGGTCTGGGATTCCAAAACTGTTGTTCTTTTCTCAGGGCAAAAATTACATATACTGCCCATTTTCCTAGTAAATCTTATAGAGTGTATTTGTTGGAGTGACATTTTTGAAGACACAATACAGAGTGATGTTATTTCCACAGCAYCTGTAAAGTGCTGCCTGCCCTTGCCGCAACTCCAATCCTTCTAGAAGTTCTAGATTATGCAATCTGCATGCAGAGCCTAATTAAAATCTTGAGAATTTTAGGCAAGTGGAGAGGCAGCCCACAAGAGCCCACCAAAAGGTCACTGTCTYTATAACAATTACAGAGACAGAAATCTGGATTGGGTTCTTTAAGGCTGAGCCAGTCACCTCTACATAGYGGGTCTAATTTTTAATGGTTTCTGTAAAACACAGTTGCATGCAATTGGACTAAGAAATACACTAGAATTTGRGAAGGGAGGAATGTGGTCTGGAAGACAAAGGCAGCGTGCATGTAAACACGTATGAGAAGAACGCATTCAAAGAACATAAAATAAAGGTCCGYCTCTCTTGGAGTTCCTATAACCAGTAGCACATGCTCCTTGAGCAAAGAAGATATATTTTCCACATTCTTGGAGTCCTAATTGGCCCAGTCTATCTTCCCAGTCTGGGGTACTATATGCTGTCGAGACTTCTGAGACCAGGCTGGTAGTTGCATGACCATACATCACAGCCATTGCCGGACCCATCCTCTACCGAATGTGAAATGTCCAGCAGTCCTCACAGTCATGTGCAAAAGTTACCAGCTCATGAATACACGGACACATGCACTCTATTCAAGACATCTTTGCACTACAGCTGTACCCTTTTACTTAGGGTACCTGACAAAACACACATTAACAACGTAACCCTGAAGTAAAGTCCTAAAACTGCACTGACCCTTGAAAGCAAAGGGCATCGCACACTTCTTGTTACACAAACACTGTTGTCGTTTGCACACACTGGAATTAGGGTTGAGTCCTGAGGGAAGCCAAAGCCTGCTAAGCTTATCAGTTAATTGAGCATTAGTCAGCCTGACRGCACGAGGTGCTGATGCCTGTCACAAAGGTCATTTCCTTAAGGCTGGAAGTCCAAGACGCCTGCTGACACAGTGGCTCCATCTGGGACAGCAGCTCAACCTCACTTGCCAGTTACAAAGGCAGGGATTATAACCGAGTATTGACTTCTATAAATACAAGGAAACATATCCTTGTCACTCCAGGCATSCGAAGTCTCCTCTTGCTTGACATTAGGGGCCATCCAGGACTCTCAGTGAGGCAGCCAACCCTTAACGGAGTCAGATTCACAGAAAGGYGATGGATTCTAAGACAAAGTTCTCACATGATATTAGGTGCTGACATGCCACTGGTATTACGAAACCATCTCTGTAATTTGCAAGCTATTCTTAATACCATGATAAAGRTGGAGGACTGTGAGAGACTCACAACAATATGCCATGTGGAAAAAATTTCAGTTTACAAAGTCAGAATGAAAAGGCACAATTTTTTTTAAAGTAATGTGCTTCTGTTTCAGTAACATAAACTCGGACACTATTAATCAAGGTGGTACATTCCTACTACCTTTTTTAATGCCGATGCAAAGACCAGCTCTTAACTTACCATTAGTCTTCAAAGGCACAAGTTTTCTAACTTCCATGCACCAGTTCAGCTTTCTTTGGCGCTCCAGTGAAGTCTGGGTGGCCTGGTCAGTCAGGGCCTTCTGAAGTATTTCCCGAAACTGAGGACAAAACTGGCACATTCTGAACATTTCTATGGTGTATCTGTGCATAGTTCTGAAGTGGTGAATTATTCCATTGGGGGATTTGACCAGATCTTCAGGAGTTCTCTCTCTGATCTTCACAGCCTTCAGCATATTGCTCTGATATAAAGCTTGAGGAAGGATGTGCTGGCCGGCCATGTTCCCAGAAGAAATCTGAAATGAAGAAGAAAAAGATTCTCTTATTGACACTTCAATGTCCATGCATCAGAGTGCTATCACTTCTGCAAGGAATTAAAATGCATACTTTTGGATTGCAGTTTTACCTAAAAAGTGTACAGAGTGGACTCAGTCCACTCCGAGCTTATACAGATAATGATTTTTAAATCTCATATCCAGAAATCTCTCTGCATTACTCAAAAAATAGACTCTGAACAGCTAATCCCAATCATCTACTTTGATCATTTACTGAGATATTAAAGAGAATTTATTCATAATGAACCAAGGAGATTGTATCACTGTTGAAAAAGAAGTCTGCATCAAAGTAAGGATAAAAGAAGGAAGGATCAAGGGAATGAAAAATTATCTTGGAGACCTGACTAATTGATAACTGCACAGTGTAATCCCTTATGAACCCAATGAAGTTTCAGCGTGTTTCAAGCTTTTGTTTTGACGACATGCCAAAAAAAGCAGAGAATGACCACTTCAGACTTTCACAGCCCATACATTCTGAAAAGTGATGCCTGGTACTGTACAAAAAGAGATAGCCTGAAGAATTGCATGCCATGCTAGTATCTGCCCCATACTTACGGTGGCTGAAGAGGGCAAACGAGGAATCTGCAACAGAGCAAGCACTGAAGGCCAGATTTATGCTACTCTTCTCAGGGCTCCTTATATTACGTGAACAGTAGTACTCTATGGCACAGAGGTGCTTGTGCAGTGTGTGGGGGTGCAAACTGCAGTCCCACTATTACTCAGCAGTAAGTCAACATAGCTGAAAAAGCATTTCCACTTGGCTCAAAAACCCCAATATTTTTCCACAGTGAGACCATTAATGTTTACTAGCCAGCATCCCTTTCTTCAGTACCTCTGGTCTGACTGGCTACAGCAGGAGAATCAAAAAAAAAAAAAAAACATATAACCTCAATCTACACCCTCTGAAATACTTTTTCAGAGCATACCAGTGTTGTGACTAGTTAGGGCCAAATGTAAGGACTACGTCTCACAAGAATCCCGCGCACAATAGTAATACCTCTAGCAACATATTTTCACATGGAAAGACTCTCCACACTACTCTGTACATTACTACTGTGTTTAAAAGGAGAAAAAGTAAACATTTCTCTTAATAAATGTAGGCATATCTAAAATTTAGAATTCAGTTGGTCGCATTAAGAGAACCTACCATTGTGATTATGAATTACATACAAATATAACAGCGACAACTATCAAGCCATCTAGTCTTGATAAATATATTAAGTTGAAGAAGACCAGAAACAATGAAAACTGAGCAGAGCAACTATTAGGAAGTTGTCTTGCAGACATGGAAGTCTGGAGGGCAGAGAGAAGAAGATGAATGATAACCKGCCAGAGGGACTGGGAAGGTGCTCCCAAGCCTATTGAGGCCGAAGAGCCCTCTCACACAGGACACAAGCAAGCTACTCCGCACAGGAAGGGAACCAATGTCTCTCATCTCCTCACCTGCGCTGCTTCCACTGGCAAAATCCACCTTCAGCGGGAGCCCTGGAAAGGACTTTACCAGGATAAGATGAGACCTCAGACTCTTCCTGCCAAGAGTTGCCTTGTGTATCCTCTCCCAGAACCAACTGATCTACAGAGTCGATGTGCATCCTATAAAGCCCTGAACAGAGGCAGACAAAGCAAAGCTGCAAAGGCAGTACAGCCACTGTGAGCCACTTTGCTCAACTASGGCAATGTAATTCACACAGAATTTCCTCCGCTCATGCAAGCGGCAGTGCTCACAGCCATCACAGCTGCAAACACATGGAAAAGCTTTCCTCTAGTTAATAAAGACTGCATATTCTAAACATACCTCCTAGGAATATACAGCCTTAAAATGGAATAAACTTATTTTCTCATCCACCCCCCCCAAACAATATAGTTTTGCATATTACTGATGTAGTCCTGAATGTAATTGTATGGATGGWTTATATTTCATTTCTTAAACAACCCTTTATTAATCTATTTAATAACCACAGCTGTACTTTTTGTAGATCAGAATGTTAAATTTCTTAATTACATCAGTAGAGTCATTGAGTCAGTGGGATTTTTTTACATGAATAAAGACTAATCATATGATTAAGCACTACTGGCATGGACCCCTGAAATGGTTATTTCCAACATTCTGTAAACTTGTACTTTTTGCTACTTAAGCATTCACTGAAATGATATTATTCAATATTATTTATATATTCATGTATATATACACACATATRTATGTGTGTGTATTTACACACATACACACATATACATACATATATACACACACACGATAGGTGTAACACACAGGTAAAGTACTGTCTGTGCCATTTGCAGTGCTTAAATATTAATCAAAGAAAAGGCTGAACAYCATTATTTCAAAAGACAGTGTGATGAAACAAATAGAACTCAGCAGACACCTAAGCTAATGAAACTCAACAGACAACTCAGCTACAATTATACTACTTCATACTACACTAGATTTTACTACACTACTTAATTACTTCAGCATGTAACTACTATGAATTCTCAGAAAGAAGCAATAACCAGAGATTAAATGGCTAACTTAAGCAGGATCTTTTCCCAAAATATTAATACATGGGATGCTGGAAAACCCCAAATTTGGGAAATTTGGGAAAACCCATATTCTGTTCTGAGCTCTGCTGCTGGCTTGCTAAAATTGCTTTAATTCTCCGTCCTCTATCCGAAAAATGGCAATAATATAGTCTTTTGCTAAGATAATGCTAAGACTATATCAAACTCTAAAATAAATATGCTTAATACATATTAACTAGATGGGTCTTCAGCTTCCACTGATTTCTGCACTCAGATGCTTTGTACAGAATTAAGCGTATTAGCAGCATTTACCAGACACTAAAACAAGATCAGGATTTCAGGGTATTTTAYAAACCACACGACTACTCTAAGTAGCTTAATTATATAATGTCCTGGTCTGCTGGAAGCATGCATACACAAGACGCAAACGACTATCTATATTACAACCAGTTTTATGTAAGAAGAGCTTAAAGCAGAAAAGTTTTCTGGCATTGCAAGCACCAAAAGCAAGTAAAAAAAAAAAAAAAAAAAAAAATCCCAGCAAATCAGGTCCTGCGAAACACACGCTAAGAAAAGCTTACTGCAGCAGCCCCATCGACCGGCAGGATCCCCGAGCAAGCCCCTGCAACGCCGCTAGTCAACAGAGGGCACAATTTCTCCGCCCGCCGAGAGAGCTCCCCAAAGCTGCCGCAAAGCCCGCGCCGCCGCCGCCGCTCCCGCGGCCGGGGCCGGGGCCGGGGCCCC
>NW_028186509.1:398937-462162 GCF_003343005.1 Rhea americana | reverse complement strand
CACGCTGCCTGCAGCAGCCGTGGCGCCCCGGCTCGCCGCGCCGGTGCCGCTGCAGCGCGGCGGCACCGCTGATAACGCCGCGTCGCCCCCCGCCCGACCAGTGGTGGCCTTGCCCACCGTCCGGCTCTCCGTCCGTGCCCCACGGGCGCAGCTGCCCGCTTCTAAGGGGGCATAAGTGGGTTTTTAAACAAACCGACCCCTTTACGTCCTGTGCTCCTGCAAGGGATCTCCCMGGTGTGACAACGGCCATGCAAAAGGCCCCTCGGACTGGAAGGGTTTGTGCTGGACAGTCAGCAGCAGTGCCAATGACCAGGGACTCAGGTTTCCCCTCTTCCTCCTGAGCAGTGCGATCCTCTCTGCCAAGCAAACAAGTGTGGCAGCCAGCCCCCTATCCCCTTCCTCTGGCACGTCAGGAAGGCTCACTTGTGGGTGCCCTCCCGGGAGTGGGCCCTGGAGGTAACATCCCAGCAAGAGGGAAAGAGAGCCCGTCCCATCTGAAGCGACTGTTCTTCTAGACTGTTTTCAAACTCAGTCGGTGTTCTTTTTTTAGGTTACATCTGCTTCGCAGTTTTGGCTTTCTATTGTAAGTAACCACAAGTGACTTCATTTTGTTAATTAAAGGTTAGACTCTGATACATAATCACATAACTGCATAGGCTGGTATTTTAGGCAGGAAGTGTTAATATACTTTAATCCAGTCCTGCTCAAGGGAAAGCTATTGTAGGAAAGGGACAGGATTTCCAACTAAAGTTAGCAAGACAAGGACATCTTAGTATGTCTGAATCTAAGAGTTTGTAAACTCTTGGCTACACCTAGCAATTTGTAAGAATCATTTAAGATAATGATTACAATCAATTCACACCTTAACATCCTGAAATCTTTGCAATGGAAAAATTCACTTGGTGATACTTAAGGCAATTGTAACTTACAATGTGATTGTATATATTATTTATGAAGATGATTTATGTTAAAAAAAAAAAAAAAAAGTTATTCCTTGCCCACCTGGCTTGCAACCTGAAGGCACACAGACATCAATGCAACAAAGTTTCTTGCAGTTTTAAAAAACATTATCCTTATAGATGCARATCTCCTGCCAGTTCCTGAGCATCCTGCACTGCCACCAACTTGATGAGAAGCTAGGGTTGCTCTACACCTTGGAAACAGGCCTTAAATCTTGACTTCTTCACAAAGCAGGTGTATTTTGGAAGAGTTCAGACTTGAGCCCCCTTCCTCACGTCCATTAACCCTGGCTGGCTCAGCTCATGCCTTTGTATCACACACTGTGGTTATACGACGGCACGCTCTTCCACAGCATTGAAAGTGGTCTTGTGTCCAGCTTTGTGTACTGAGCTGTCCTGTCCTCTCTGCCTGTGTTGAAATAGAAGTCAAGGACATACTTGGGAAAAAAATCATCCCTTACCATTCCTTTTTTTTTTTCCCTTAACAAAACCTCCTCTCTTTACATGCATTTCTTCTAGAGGTTTTATTTTGATTTTTTTTTTCTTTACAGCTCTTTTTTTAAGCCTCTCTGCTGCCTTGCAAAGTAGTAGTTAGCTAGGAACTATCCACACTCAAGGACAGATGGTCTGAGAAATGACTGTGGTGCAGGGAGGCTGCAKGCTTGGGGGAACCGGGCCTGGATGATTGCTTGCTTATCTAGGGCAGCAGTTGGGGTGTGGTTTACCCAGCATATAATCTCTTTTCTGGCAGGCAATTCACTTTAAAAAGATCCTGCTATTCCCTGCTCCTGGATGTTTTTCCCTGTCCTCTCATTTGTGCTGAGGTATTGGATTACTGAAGTGATCTGACTGGAAAGCATTTTTTTTTCTTTTTTTTTTAAGCCCAAACCATTCGTCTGGCGTGGTTTGAAGTACGGCTGCTTGGCCAGTTTTGCAGGGGTTGTCTGAAGGGATGGTGAGTTTCACTGTGGTGTGGAAATGAAGACCTCTGGTAGGAAATAGAGAAAAATGGTCTGATTTATACCCTGCTTTATATGTGAAACTGAGCAATAGTTTAGCAGCTGGTTCTAGTCCCTTCTGGTTTTTGCTTGCAGGAAGAAGAAAATAAGTATGAGTAAGGAAACTATTTAACAGGTCCAGAGGTAATAACTGTGAACCTCCGAGGGAAACACTGAGTCCCAGGAAAACCTGAAAAGGCAACAGCTTATTTTTGCTATTCTAAACTCTGAGCATATCTGAATATTCATAATTACTGTTTACACCTTGACAAACTGAAAATTGATTGCACCATGGCTAGGGCTGATGCTTAGTGTACAGGTCTGAGCAGGATGGCAGGAATTCATTTGATCTGAGTTTTCACAGCACAAAATGAAGTTCTCTCTTGTCAACCAGATCTCCTAGGCAATATAGTAATAGACTAAAAACATCGACAACATCAATTATAAAATGTGTAAATACACATTCCTCTTTTTAGATATACTCTCATTTCTTGTAATTATACCCCATAGTTTATCYCCTTATAATCCCATGTTATGATATAATGTAAATATATATAAATATAAATAAATATAAATTTGACAGAATATAAACACACATGCATACACATATATAAGGACAAGGAAAATTTTCCTCTTTGAAGTACACACACACACACACACACACACACATATGCACCTATATGTAATGATTCCATTTAGTTGATTGTGCTTTGGGGAAAAGAATGAATCTCCCAAGCTCCCGTTCAGCTCTGTTTCTCTAAATTATTTTAATGGGATTTTTTCTCCTTTTTGCTGTTCAGGAAGGAGGAGTTCTTGCTCACTAAATTAAACCAAGACCTCAGTGTGTTCAGAAGATTGTCACCAAGTACTTCAGAGATTGCTTTATGAAGGACTCATTTTCAAGACAGTACTTCTATAATATTCTATCATAGGATGATTATTATGATAATATTTATGGATAGTAACATTCAGGCTTTAATAACTCAATCATTAAGAGGTCTTTTAGTATCAGATAATTCTGTAAGAGGTATGATTCATCTAGAAGGGAGGAAAAGGCTCATAAAAGGGAAATCCCTTCTATTGCAATAGCAGTGCTTGAGGTCACGCTTGAGTTCAGCACTTCTGTCTTCCAGAAGCCCTTTCATTACTCCTTTTCCTGGCTGTGGCAAAGTGATGAGAAGGACTTGTTGGTATATAGGAAAAAGAGGGAGGAAAATCCCTTAAACCTCAATCAAACAGAAAACTGGTGCTTACTACAGAATCAAATAGTGATGGCAAAAAATACCCAGACTCATCTCTGTCAGCTCTAGCAAAAGCTGAACTGGTTTTGTGAATTTTCCATTATACTCATCTGAATAAAGTAAGAAAAACTTCAGATTTCCAAGGCAACTTCTCCTGGGTTATTGTGGCAAGGGACTCTACTCAAAGAAGGCATCATTATTCATGCTGCTGGTCCAAGCCTCAGTCTTTTCTTCTTCTTTTCATCTTTTTAATGCCCATTTTACAAATGTCAGGAAGTAAACGGCTGGAATTGCAGTGGGGTCTGAAGAAGATGRAAGTTCAAATCTTGTCTTAGGCACCTTTGTTGAGATTTAGGTTAAACATTAAGAATAACATTCTCATATTAAGCCTAGTGAAACACTGCAATAAATGATTTATGGAGGAAAACACCACTGGACATTTTTAAGAATAGATTATCTTAGCCAGAAATGGCTTAATTATGGCTGGTCTTGTCTTGGAGTGTGGAGGTAATGGGCAAGATGAAATCTCAGTGTGTCTTTTCAGCACTGTTTTATGAAATTCTCTGAAATTCTATGTGAAAAGGTTGCATTTGCAAGAACAGTAATTTCCCCACTTCGTTTTTAGCTGTCATTCATTCCTGTGTTATCAGTATATAATGGATCAAGCCTGAAGGCCTTTGAGACCTGCAGAAACAGATAGCTCAAACATGTGCAAGACTCAGCATTACTGACCCTCTGCAATGTGTAGAGAGAATTCTGGTAAGTCCCCAACAAGAAATAAGCAGAAAACCAAAAATATTTCAACTCAGGAGAGCAAAGTGCTTTTTAGTGGATTTTGAAACAGGCTCAGATAGGGCTAAATTGAAGAAAGTAGGAACGGCTATAGCAGCCCAGATCAAAGGCCCGTCTAGCTCACCACCCTGTTCCTCACAGTAGCTAATAGACAATGCCTAGGAAGTGGTGTAGGAACAAAGCAGGTTGTTCCTGATACTTTTCTAGCCCTCACTTTGCTATAGCTTTCCTGTGGGCCTTTGGCTATGCTTTAGCATTGTAATGCCTCAATTTCTCGGTTTTACATTAAGTATATTTCTTTTCTTTAATTTTGACGGCAAACTCTTCAGGATAGAGCTTTTTCTTATTTTCTGTTTGCCATACCTTAACACCTAGATGCATGGGTATCATGCATACTTACAAAGCCTAGTGCCTGCTCCAAGCAAGTTACCATCTAAGTGTAGCAGACTTCTCTTAACTGTGAACTGTGAATGTCTTGAAGGACTTTGATTTAGCTTGAGGACTGTAAGCATAAAACACAGCATGGGTAATGCTCCGATGGAACAGGTTGTGCACAGAGATGCTCCTCTTTTCAAAACAAGTTGAGCGGTAGTCGGGCATGCCTTAACTGCACAGAGCAAGCTACTATCTTCAGGTAATGTGCACCCAGGCATTTGGGCATTTACATTGCTATTTATGTTGGGGTAACTACCGTGTTGCCTAAATGAATAATTCATACTGCAGTAGATTTCTGAGAAGGCATGTGTGTTTCAGCAACAACTCAGCATCCAGAATGCTGCCATTAGCTAACAAATAACTAGGCAACTAAAGACAATGCCCCATCTAAAGTGAGACAAGAACTACTGTTGTGTTGCTTTCTTCTATTCCCTTCTGATGAGACTATAAAAGTAGGTATTCTAACTTTAGGATTGCAGTAAGCTCTTAGAACAGAGCTACATCCTCTGGGAGGGAACGTAAAAGATGGGGGGATGGAGCTAAGCTAATGTCTGTTCACCTAATTAAAGCCTTAACTCCTCTGTCCTCTGATCCCTGAACAGCTCCAACATGTAATGCAGTCAGTCGAGCTTCCTTGGATAAAACAGCCTGCAGTTCAGCAGACTTGCAGATCTTCCAAGTCTTTAGTATGTTTTACTACTTTAGCTCCTTTCCCAATGAAAACTAATCTCACTGGAAGTTTTTATATTGTCCCAAAATACATGCAGTTTGCATCATCTGAATGGTAAAAATTCAGTGCAACCTTTCCTCATTTCTTTGATTTTTTTCAATAATGCCTTTTCCTACATACTTTTGCATTTATTAACCCAACCTTACGCTCTTTAAACTTCACTAAATCTATTTTAAATCATAGTTGATTTCCATGTGCTTGGTGAATACATGAATGAATGACTCAGTGTCATTCCTTTCTAATATGGAAGAACCATTGATGCCATTTTCTGTCAAGACAGAAATATTCCTTCTGCTCAATAGCTCTTAGCAATAGAATTAATCAGGGACTTCTAGTTGAATAAAAAGTGATCACCTAAAGGTAATTTAGTCATTAATAGTGGGCAGAGCACTAAGCTTATCAATCTTATCTACAGCACATGGTGATGCACTGCAGTGAAAACAATGTTTCTGATAAGCTTCTCATGTTCATAATTGCCCTCCTCAATAACACAGGCCACATTAAACTTCACCTGTAGTTTCTACATCAGCCTTGTAGCTTCTTGATGTACAGTGCTCCATCAGGGAAAATCAATTTTGATTTCATCAAAGAGGTTAAAGCTGTGTAAAGGGCCTCGTACTCCCAGAGCTTACTGTAAGTCTTGTTTTAGAATAACTATTGGCAGTCCAGGATTTAGTCTTGTTTGGCACAAGATCGGCAAAATGGTTTCACTAGGATTTTGCCTCAAAAGTGTTAATTATTGAGTAGGCTTCAGTATCTTATTTTTTAAGAGGTTAACTACATTTTGGGTACAGTCAAAGCTCACAGCCGTTTTCAATAACAATGAGGAAGTGAATTCATTCTTGGACTTTCAAAAGCAGAGGAAAGGCATTTCCTTTGCGTAGTGCAAATTCTGTGCATGGGGGAATAACACAAGAGTATTGTATGAGTGGCCAGAAAATCAATCTAGTTTTCCAAGTGGAGAGAAACTGAATTTATTGTATTTTAGCACTGCCAGAATTTCCCTAAGAAAAATTCCTCCAAAGAAGGATGTTTGCTTTTGCACGGGAATTTACCACTGTTTACTAAATTAAACAACAAGACTCCACAGATTGTTAGTTTGTAGGAAACATTTAATCAGCTCCCTCCAGGAAAATGTGAATTTTGCTTTATAAACATGGATTTAGTTAAGATCCATGGGGTAACTCTGATCCTATGTTTTAACTGGAAAAAAGTGTATTATTTCCCATGGACTTTTTTCTGATTCATACTGATTTCAGGGAGAAGGGATTCACCATTTTTGCAATGACAGCACTTATTGGTAACACTGATGTAACCATCTATTCCGATCTTCACAGAGAGAGTTTTGTAAGATTTTTGCTATCTACATACAGGGAATGTGTTTTCATGTCACATGCCCCCACATCTGTAATTTCTGTAGCTGCAAAACACAGCCCACAAGCTGCCTAGTGTAGATTACTGTTAAYTGAAGCAGATGGAGAGGAGTTAAAGTAGTCTCAGGTAGATCTGGGAAAAACAGAGAGAAGCAATATATCTAGGATCTACTATGCAAATATATCCATCTCTGCTCTACATAGAGTGCTCTAAATAACTGTATTTCCATTCTCATGGTCTTAGAGTATTAAAATTGAGGGTTGTCTGACTTGTACCAGCTGCACCAAGCAAGTGCATCACTCTACCTGTTAACTTTCTTTTTGTGGGGGGCAAGAGTTTCTTTCTGTAACAGTGACACTTTCCAGACTGTGGGATAAGGAGCTGCTGAAGGGCTGAAGATTTCTCATTTTTCTTATGCACCTGTAATTGTTTACTATATGAAAGTAAGTACATTGCATGCTTTCTGATTGGATTGGTGAGTTAGCCATCCTTCTTGGAGGAGACATATCTTTGTTTTGGTAGACTGGATTTACAGAAAGCTGCTTTTTCTGTTAAAAAAAAACCCAGATCTTTCAAATGCAAGAGATGCTGAAATGCTACCCAACTCCTCATGATTGAGATCAAAATATGTTTACATTTTAAGTCCTCTCTATACAGAAGAATAGATGTCATGTGTAAGAACACCAAGTATGATGCTTTTGCATGATAGCTGAAGATGGATTGTAGGAAACACCCCATTGTGGACAAGATGAAGGCTGAAAGTTCAACGCCAAAAATACAGGTACACTAGTTATGCCTTTATCCCCGCTAGGTCATGTCTGGCAGCAATCAAAATACCTGGAAAGAGCAGTGCTCAGCTAGTCCTGATATCTGCAGACTCCTTGTTCTACTGTTATGCCATTTTCCCCCTTTTATGGTTATACACATTGCCCAAACTCACTCATTTTAAAAATAGATAAAAGGGAAACACTAAGCGTAAGGCTAATTCTCAAATAACTTGTCACAAAATTTTATGAAAACGCATGAGGCAGAAGCACAAGGAGCTTGCAGTCATTAAATATTCCATGGAATTTGTTACAGCAGGAAAAGTCACTGGCTTCACTGGCTTCACATGTTCAGTGTGGCCAATTATAGCTGCCTACATAGGTTTCCCCTTACAGTTTCAATTGGTTTATGGCATCCTGTCATTTTCTGGCCTAAATAAAGTCATTTAGGTGTACACTGAGGAGCAGYTTTGATAGTCTCCTGAAAACATGGCTGCATTTCAGAGGTGGTTCCTGCTTAGAAGAAGAAAAGAGAGAGAATGAATATGAAAGAGATTGCCCTGTGTCACATCATCTGCTGAGAAACACAGACAGGCATACGCAATTTGAGTGCCAAAGGGTATGGAGAGTCCAGGCAGAGGGAAAATAAAGTACTAGGCATTAGGTATGTCAACAAAAACAGGGCTCTTGGCAACATACATATCTGTGGAACAGTAGCGAAAGGAGTGACAAGAAAGGGAGGCAGACAGGGAACAGTAGCTATATGCAAAACTCTTGAGAAACTGGTATGCAACTTGCTGCATACAGTGACTCTACATCATTATCAAGGTAGGTAGACTGCAGAACTAGATGTCTGTGCTTGCGGATTGCTCTTCTATTGCCAAAGCAATACAAGGACTGTTTGTTCCAGTAGGCATACACACCTGTGTGCACAGAAGATAAGGAATGGGATGGAGAAGATGAAAGCTTGAGATGATAGAGGCAGCTGAACACAAACAATAGGGAAAAAGGCTCTGGAGTAGGAGCACGTGGGGCAGGTGATGTTCACAGATTCCCTGTGGGTTCATTCTTGTTGACATTTGCAAATAGCCTTTCAGCTCGTCTTCATGAGTCCTCTGAATCTTTATGTCTTTGTGTTCTTGCGGGTGGGTATACTCTGGCCCACATACAGCTATCTGTGATCTGTACTCGTGAAAACACCTGCCCACGCTGTTCAAATCTGTCTGCATTACACTCCCTGAGCTTTTGTTTCGGGGGTTAGCTTGTTYGTCCTCACAGCGGCCTTACTCATTCATCCCTCTACCTGAGCAGAAAAGCATCCCTTTGTGAGTATCATGCAGATCTAACGGCACTGTGATCAGTTATAACCATGATTCAGAATTCACATCCTGAGAGGGGCATAAGCTGTTTCACTGCAGTGTGATAGAAAATTAAATGGAGCGATAAGCATCAGGTATTTTATGTCATGCTTTGAGATCATCAGTTTTAGGGACAGTATCTTAGTGTCTGTGTGGCTTGACATGGTCACTGTTGTCTAGATTGTGCAAATATCATCAGCCTGAATAATTTGTTCTTGTAAAATTCCTCCATAAGGAACAGCAGTCTTTAGTAGTTTGTAGTCATAATCCAGGGCCTTACTCTTCACAAACATATTGTCCCAGGAGTCACTGAACTCCTGTGACTGTATTCTCTTCTGGGTGCAGGTACAGTACACCAACAGTAGCAGTATGGATCTGTCTGGTCTATCTCTGTTCTCTTTGTATGATAAACTGAATCCCTAGAAATGCAGGGAGGAAGTAATCTCTACACCCTCTGCTTCCGCGGTAGGTTCTTCTGGAGACTGCATGAATAAGATCTATCTGTTCTGCTCCCTTGGTTATTTGGATGGATATCATAATCAGACATTAATCACTCTAGGATCATTGCCTGGGTTGTATAGAGAATGATTTCTTTATGCATAGGACAGGTGGCACTAGAACAGATACTATTCACACTAGGCATGAGTAGAACGAACTGGTACTTTGAAGTTCAAAATGGGAGTCTGTAAACTCTGGAAAAACTTCCTGGAATCAAAGTTATCCCACACAGAATGGGTAATCCCCCTCATAAAGCCCTGCATGATTCTACTGAAGCTCTGCAATACTTTACCTAGTTCCACTGAACTGTGCATAAAAACAAAAAAAACAAAAAAAAAAACCAAAAAACAGTGCTGTTATAGTCCATAGCTAATTTAAGAGCTGAATTCCTCATCAAAGGTAAAATCTCCTAAGTGAACATTCACTGTTGCAACAGCATTTTTGCAGATTTGAGGCATCTACCCATCCTTACCCAACCTTAGTTCAATACTCAGAGTATCTGCTTGACTTCACTATTATTACTTGGACACAGCTGATACACTGTCTTTCAGGAACAATATCTGAGTATGTGTTCAGTCTAATGTCTTAGTAACAGGATTAAGCAAAACTAGTTTACTAAGCTTGCTCAGCACCACCAGTGTTAAAATGCTGTTACCCATTTTTTCTGTTTGTCAAATTGTATATTTTTTTGGTGAAATGGCTCACGTTGGCCTCCACTACGTGGTGAATTTGGGAATGGAGGAAGAGATGAAAAGCCTGAGTTAAAAAATTTCGTTCTTTTCTAAGGTTGAGGCTAGGAAAAAAATACATTGTTTTGTGCATGTAAAAAAAAATCCAGCAACTTTTTCTTAAGCGTGTCTGATGAGTTATTCTTTGGAGCAGAAACTTGACATGACAAGAGCAAGACTTACATGTTAAGACTGTGCTATTTGCAGCTCAAGGAAATACCAGTCCAAACCTCTTGCTAGTCAATTGCTATTTATACATGTGGGTAGAGACTCTTTTAAGGTCAAACCATAAGTCATCCTGTGCGAGTGACCTTGTGTAAATTCCCCGCAGCTCCTTGCAATGACAGCAGCTCCAGGGACACAAACTGGGAGTGGGCTCAGCTTTCCCTGAGCATAAACTGTGGCTTGTGCAGTGCAGAAACCCCTGCACAGGACTGGTTTGCCTCCCTCCATCCTGGCTGGAGCTACATCTCCAGACCATGTGCCACAGAGCTCACCTCGTGGCTTGGATTGGCCTTAGTGCTTTCTGTGAACAATGTATTTGCTTGCCACCCAAGAAAAGTCCTCTGGTCGACCTGAAACCGTCAGGAGTCAGATCAAATTCTTGCACCTGAAATATACTTCCAGGTGAACACAAGAGAAGGTGGCAATTCTCCAAGATGCTTAATTGCCCAAGGTAGGTAACACGTACAGAATGTGGCTGACACTATCTGCTTTCTGCCTCTAACACAGAAAGTGACATGAGGTCAGAGGCAGACTAGATTTCCTTTACCCCCTTCCTCAAGTAGCTCAGTCTCTGAGCTCTGGTGAGGCAAAACAAAGTATGCAGGAAGAATCTTTCAGTCAGTCTTGCTCAAACGTTGGCACTTAAATAAATCATTATTTATTTCCTGGATGGGAGATAGAGCATTGAGGAGTTAGTTTTGATGATASACTAACAACAAGGAATTTTACTGAGACTGGTCCAATTAATAGGTAAATGGAGAGTGGGGTAGTGTCAACAGGCAAGGTTGGGAGCACCTTACCCTGGACTATAGCGTCTGCTGCTGTTATCTGTGGGAGGTGAGCATGGGTTCTCTCATATTCCAAAAAAGTTAACCACAAGCTGCTTAGTTAAAAGGTAGGAAGCTGTAACATTGCTTCCATGTTCTTTACTTTGTTCCTAGTGCTTCATTTTAATGTTACAAATGCTGGAAATGGAGACAAAAGGTTTTCTAATGAGTAAAAGAACATTTTGTTCAGCCCAGCTGGTAAACGCAATTTTTCAGGTTAAGGAGAGGGACAGGAAAATCCACATTTTGCTCCAGATCAGATCACTTCATTTATAACTTTTCCAGTTCTTTCACCAAACCATACCAGCTTTACCCAAAGCTCCAGTATATTGCCATCSTGTGAGTGTGTCATGTCCACAGCGTGATGGAGCATACTCTATCCCCTTGCAGATCCATGTGTCACCCATACAGAGTAATGCAGAGATTTGCTGCAGCCCGGAGATGTTGGGCAAAGCTGGACCTCCTTCAATWAAATACCTCCCAATAGTCCACATCAAGGTGGAAGGCAATGTAAATGAGATAAGAGAGTTTGTCTCTCCAATGTTTTTAGCTGCCTTCCTCTTGCCTAGCAAGCATGGTAGGAGAGGGGAGTATCTGTGACTTGGGAAGACCCTGATGTTATTTGTATGGCAGTTGAGACTTGGTGGTAATCCTTGACATGCAAGGCTGAAGAAAACTGAATTTCTAAGYTTAGGAAAGTGAACTTGAGGACTCAGCACAGTTTCTGTGGGAGAAGGGAAACCAGGCGCTGAGAAGCTGCAGAAGAGAAGAGATTCAGTCAACTGATTGACTTGTTAATGGCACTAGAATAGAAGCAAGATTGGACTGGGGAAATCAGTGAGGGCAGAGGAATCAGTGCTTCCTAAGAGCTAAAATGTGGGATAAGAACAGGAAATGACTGTAAAAAAAATCAAGCTAAGGAAGGAAAAGAGTGAGACAGTGATAGGAGGACCACAGAGAAAAGTCTAAGACAAGGAGTCAGAAAGCAGAGAACAGGGAAGGTGAAGGCTATCAGCAAAAGGGACAATACTATGAGTTTAGGAGAGGTTAAGACTGAGCTGGGAGGGCCAGAAGAGAAGACTGGAACTTGGTAAAACAAGGAGATTGAAACTAACTGAAGAAGCTTGAGGAACTGAGACTGGAATTTGAAGAGAACAAAATTGGAGCAATAAGAAAGAAGTAGATGGACCCTGAATAAGGAGGAGTGAGGAAGGAAAAGGAGAAAATGTGAGGGAGTGGGCAGAAAACTGTGCGCCCCGCTGCACACTTTCTTCTGGAGTTATGTCATCTCCATATCAGAGATTATCCATGATGCCAGCTGGCAGATGACATGTCTAATAAAGGCTAACGGTCTGTCCCAAGGGACAGAGATCTGCTTGATGGATGCAGTCCTGTAAATGAACCACTGGAGACAGGTGACAACTTAAAATATGATGTGGCATGATGGAATTTGTCTTTCTTTTGTGTGTCCCACACATCTCATCACCCCCCTAAGATTCAAGAACATTATTTAAGTCACAAGTCTAATATGTCAGAAAGCTTGTCTTCATCAGAGTACAAGCTATCTGCATAAAGGCGTGATTATAATACATTTGTCTTGAGGGGATTCAAGGTTGTTAGCTAAAGCAAAGAGGACACTTCCTACATGTTCAGGGCTTGGTCTTGCTCGCTGTATCATATTGAAGGAAGGGATTGCAATGAAAGAAATGTAGCCATGTGGTAAAGGTGGTTGCATGCTTGCTTGGGAATCTGTACTTCACCCTCTTCTTTGCCACAAAATTTCTGTGTGGTGCTAGGCAAATTTTTGAAACCTACCTTGTCAGAGGTGGTGACTGACTGGGTACTCCTTATATTATGCGTGTGTGGGTGGAGATTTAGGGTCTGACACGAAGGAGTGCTGACTTCTCACAGCTGTAGTGGAAGTAATGCATGTTGTGTTTTAAAGATAGAAAGTACCAAATAAACTGAGACATCAGGTCCTATGGAGTACACAGAAGTAGTGGAAACTTTTGACCTTACTCACTTTGCGCTTCAGTTCCCTCTCTGTGAAATAGGTGTTGTACTACCCCTCATGTTGCAGGACTTATGAACAAAGAGAAGCTAACATACAAAGATACTCAGATGTTTTAGCAATGAGGCCAGAGCAAGAATCTGTGAGTAATTTTATTTTCAGAGTAGCATTTGAGTAGTAGGTAAAGTGTGAGGCTATTCATTGAGCAAAGAGGAGGACACGAAAGATCAAATAGCTGCTCACTGAATGACTTGCTTGCAGTCTGTGCATGCAAAGAGGTAGTAGTGGGGTGGAAAAAGATATTATGAGATCATGAATTGAAAGGACTGTCTCTTAAGGCATAGTGCAACTAAATTAGAGCTGCAAAGGTGACTTGAATTCTGGAATTTCCTAGCTTGAGTGTTTAATTAATATGTTTGCATTTGTAGTCCATTTAGTAGCAAGATTTTAAAAGAATGGGCAAGTATCATTTTATGAACTGTCCTATCAGGATTTGAAATGAGCATTGAAGAGTTGGGAATAAACCACAGATCCCTCCATCTTACTCTTTCACTAAAGATCAAACAGGACRCACATTTTTGTTCCAGTCACATTGGATTAGAAATATCATATAAACACAAGTCTGCAGTTTACCTTGGAGTCCAGTGGCTGTCTTGTTATTTGGCATAATTAGGGGAGTACTGATCTGTAAATACAGAGCATAGTAGAGAAGAAATCCAAGCCTGACATTGAGGGAAATCTTAATGAATCTTGATTTTACAGAAATCTTTGGGGTTTGAATGACTCTAGTTTAATGGAATCAAAAGAACTTACAGTACCAATATAACAGTGCAAGTCAGGGATGGAGATTTAGTCTCTAGCTTTGGAATTAAAGAAAGTTTCCTAGAACTGGCATTTACCTGTGTTTTAATGAGCAAAGGGGTACTCCTTTCCATTGTAGTGAGAGTGTGTGGAATCCCCTCTAATAACTGATAATGAAACTGCAACTGATATATTTAAAATCACACATTTGGTGGTTTGTTTTCTAAAAATTTCTGTGAGTCACAGGAGTCTGTGAGGCCAGTTGGGAGCAAAGGCAGAAAAAGAAGTCTTTCACAAATGTAGGTCGCTAACGATTGAAAAGTCAGTGGAGTAAAAATTGCCAGACCAAATGTAGGTCCTTAATCCAGTCACTACTTTGGGTACAGAAACATTTGACTTCTGAGGGAAGAAAAACTCACAACTCTGACTCACAAGTCCCCTATCAAATAAATGAATTATGTATCTTTCTCCACTATGAAAATAAGATTGGAGTGTGATTTATATAGTGTATATTTCTTTATTACAGTCTGTAAATTCAAAGCGATGATTTTGACATCATGTGGAACATTTATCAGCAACATTTTAAAACTCAGCATATATATGTTTCCTGGTGTCTGTTTTCACTAGAGATTTCTCCTGTTCTCAGATATGAGATTTCTCTTTAATATATTATAGACACAGAAGAAAGGAAGATCTTGTCCTTCTTTTCTTAACTTCATGTGATATTTATTAAAGTGACTTCAAACTGAGACTGGAGCTTTCTTTAATTAGACTGTAGAAGTAGCAAGTAAAGAGATAATACAAAAGTATCTTCATCCTTTTTAACACAAATTCAAGAAAGTAGATTCATTAAACTTAGTAACTGTGGTGATTCTTACCTTCTCTTTGGCTGCAGTTCCAACTATAGCTGAAGTTGTGGGCCTGGGATCAACTGTGATCAACTACTGGAAAATGTTAACAGTATCTGTGAGCAGAAAATGCTGCAGCTCTTGACATACCATTTTGCTTCACCACAGTCACAGGATGTATCTCATTCAGACAACTGATTTTCTGCTGTATTTGCTGGTGTGGCATTTTAAGATTTGTTATCTTGCTGTGAATCAAGGCTGGCACCCATGGCATGGAAGAGGCTGCAGGTGCTTAGGGAAGAGCAGCTGCTAAGCTGGGCAAGAAAGTGAGAAGCCTGGGGATGTCAAGATCTTGAAGAGAGCATAGAAACAGTAATACAGTTCAAGGAGGTCATTACCTTTAAGTTCTAAAATTCATCTTGAGCTATTAAGGACTCTGTTAATTAGGTTTTATTGCACCATATTGCTAGGGAGCATTTAGTTTATTTACTTGAACTTGCAGAAGGTGGTCTTCATGGTATTCCTGTTCTCTTGCAGGAGGATTTTTTGGAGAAGGGTAGTTCAGCAGCAGGACTGTTTAGTATAGTYCTTTATGGTGTTGTCTCTAGTCCAGTATATTTGAACGTCTAGACTGTTATCTTGAAGAACATCTGTTCATCATAATGGCCTGCTAGAAACAGCCACACAAACTTCTGCCCTAAACACTGTATTTTTAAAGACTGGTGAAAAAATGAAGAGACAGTTCAGTGTACGCAGAGATCTTATTTGACCTGTTGATATAGCTGGAAGTATTAGACAAAACTCTGGGTGCACAAATCCTTCCCCTGATTTGAAATAGAAAATTCACATTTCAGAAAACGAAGAGGCACATTTGTGGGTTGGAGAAAACATCTTTCAGTGGGAGATTTAAAGGGCATAATCTGTTTAGTTTTCAAAAATGAGGGCTGAAAAAAGATTAACTTGTTTTTTGATAGGCATTTTCTGAAGGAGACAGTGCTGGATGCTTACAGTAGAAAAAGGCAAAACAAAACTCAGGGGCTGGGAGGTAAACCTAGACAAGTTCAAATGAGAGGTTAGAAACTAATCACTAAATAATGGTGATTTACTGAAACAAATACAAAGGGGATCCAGGATCTCTTGATGTATTCAAATCAAAATAGGACACCTTTCTGAATGATAAGTATCAGCCAAATGCAATAGGATACAACTGATCGAGTTCAATGCATGGGTGACTAGATGAAGTGTAACACTCTGGGATATATAGATGATCTAATTTTCCCTGTCAGCCTATGACTTTTTGAATTGCAGGTGCTAACTTTTGATGGATACATAAACCTCCGCTACCAGATTAACTGTTCACCAATCCAACAATAAGCAACCTTTGTGTAAGAAAGGCTGGAAGAGATTTTCAGAAGTATATTTGCTTCATTTGGAAGTCATGTCCCACCTTCAAAAGTGACTTATGTCTCATCTGTACTGAAAAGTCTATAGCTTATCTGTAACATGAGCTAGCAATGTGTCCTTGTGGCAAAGAAGCCCAACAGCATCTTGGGGTACATTAGGTGGAGCGTTGCCAGTATGTCTAGGGAGGTGATCCTCCCCTTCAACTCAGCACTGGTGAGGCCACACCTGGAGTGCTGGATCCAATTCTGGACTCACCAGTACAAGAAAGATACGGGCCTAATGGAGCAGGTCCAGCAAAGGGCCACAAAAATAATTAAGGTCTGGAGCATCTCTCATACAAGGAGAGCCTGGAGAAAACAAGGCTGAGAGGGGATCTTATCACTGTATATAAATATCTGATCTGGTAGTGAAATAAAGAAGTAAAGTAAAGAAGTTGGAGCCAGACCCTTCTTAGTGGCATCCAGCAACAAGATAAGAGGCAATGGGCACAAACTGAAATGCAGACAACTCCATTTAAATGTAAGAAAAACTTTTTACTGTGAGGTTGATTGAACACTGGCATAGGTTGCCTGGAGAAGCTGAGGGGGTCTCCATCTTTGGAGATACATCCTTGGAGAATCCAATTGGACACAGCCCTGAGCAACTTGTTATAGGTGACCCTGCTCTAAGCAAAGGGGTTGGAGTAGACAATCTCTAGAGGTCCCATCCCACATTAGAGACTCTGTGATTCTGTGAACATGATAAAGAGGCAAATTCAGCCAATATATTACAGCCTGACAAGTTTCTCTATCTGTACTAACTTTGGTTTATGACGATCACTCACAGATACTGCTCTCCACACTAGTTCTGCTGGATTTGGGTACTGGCAAATAAATATATTATACCAAAATAGTATTGGTATTTGTTGAGTGGAGTGTGTGTATTAGTACATAAATAAATACAAAGAAATTTATAAATAAATATTTTATATAAAATATTGTTTCATATCAACATAACTTGTACC
This sequence comes from Rhea americana, assembly GCF_003343005.1. Lineage (NCBI taxonomy): Eukaryota > Metazoa > Chordata > Aves > Rheiformes > Rheidae > Rhea > Rhea americana. The sequence continues at coordinate 445,166 of NW_028186509.1, read as the reverse complement.
AGTTCAGCAGCTGATAAAATAAAGCATTTGCTACATCTACACCGAAACTGTTACCAGCATAGCTATGTAGGCAGAAAATCACTTCTCTTATCAGCACATTTATACTGATTAAAAAAAAAAAAAAAAAAAGTAAATTGAAGTCCTAAGCATTTGTGTCAAAAATCTGGTATAATTTACAGAATCTTGTAGGCATTTTTGAACAATTCTATCTTCTTATAAATATAGTAGTGCAACTAAGGGCAGGCAGTTGTCTCCCTCCAGAGTAGATCATTTAYACAGATTTGAAGGTGTTCTATATTTCTATAGCACAGGAAAACATAAAAATTATATTGACAGAAGTTAGCTTTTCTTGACAACTTGTGTCTGAAGCAAGAATAGTACTATTTCAGTAAAAAATCATACCTCCTTCATGAAGATTACAGTCAGAGTTATAGTCTGAAAATCTGAGGTTGTCTCAGTAGCTAAGTTACTCTTTTTGTTCTGTTCTTTTTAAAGTTTGGGCACTGACCCTTGTAAGTCAGAGTATTGGAGCATAGAAATTTCAAATGAATCCTGAAATCTGATTAGCTAAGGTAGAATAGAAGGCTACGTAGGTGTCATCCTGTGAGGCTAAAAATTGGGTATTTAGAGTTTATAGCAACCTGCACAGTACCTTAAACACAGATAGAGTAAAATATCATCTTGCTAACCTACTTGGAAAAGAAGAAGATGTAACTCTTCCATGTAGGGTCTTTATTCTTAGCACAGTTATGGCTCATAAGACAAACTGCTCTCCCTCACTGGAAAACCAAAAAGAGCCAAATTAGTTAATGGACATCTTCAAATAGCTATGTTTTAACTGAGTAAGGCATGCACAAAAATAGCAATACCTTCCTTAGGAAGGTATATAAAAACCTTCTTTTTAATGTAAGGTAACTAATAATTATTTTTTAAATGTCTCCCTTTATCATTCAGATCTTCAAAGTTTTGTGGCTCTTTTGGGGGTGTCTTGTTTATTGCATACCATATGTTAGACAGCCAAACAAAATTGAGGAAAGGCACTCACGCATCATTGCAGAAGAATCTGCCCTGTTTAGATAGCTCTCAGAAAGACACAGCCAAATGAAAGCAAGTGAGATGACTAGTCACTTTTGAATGTTTTGCCTCCCAAAGAGAAGAGCATGCTTTTGAGTGCTCATTGACAGTGTTGCTCGTTTAAGCACTAAGATCCATGGCTTACAAACCCAACTGTTCAATGCTGCTGAGAGCCCTTGGCATTTGCCTGCCCGATAGTTGTGGCAGAGGGAAGTTTCATCATGTGAGGGTTTCCTCACGCCAGTAACACAAGATTGCCACAGTTTGAGAAAGAACATGAATAATGACTGTGCCGTTATTTTATCTGGGGAGAAAAGTCTACTGTTGTTGCCTGCTGCTGAAATAGCATGAAAAGTCACACAGTAACAATTCAGTGATGCTGCATCATGGTAATTTGTGCTAGGCTGCAAAGTTACAATCATTGTGGCTTTAAGCAACAGTGCTTTTCTCCTAGCAGGTGCATGTTTACAGAATTAAAATAGTTAAATGAGAGATGTTGATCTAAGAAAGGAGGTCAAACCACCTTCATCCTTTCCTATTATCTCCCTCTGTTTCCACAGAATATTGGCATGATAAAACATTTATGACTGTCTTTCTCCATCTTCTGCTGCAGATGTTAAATCTCTCTCAGCCTCATTTACTCTTTTCATACCTGTTAAGTGTCCACAACAGATCAGTTGTTGCTTAGGAACAGCTGTTGACATGCAACCAATTTTCTTTACCCTAACTATGTGATCAGTATCACCCCAAAAGTGGCTTATCTGGTTCACTTGCTGGTGTAGCCATTTCAAGAGAAGACAGATTGAAGTCACTTGTACRTTTTGTTTCTGTCTTTTGCTGTGGTGGAAAAGCCCACCCTTATTGGGCTGGTCTAGAATAAAAATGTGTGCTAAAGATACATGCATGTAGGAATTGGGAATGAAAAGTCACAATGTTCTTAGAAATGGATGGTCTCTGGAAGTGGTGGGTCAGTCATCTCAGCCCACCTCATATATTAGATGTGGGAGGAGATGCCCACACTTGTTAAAAGCTATATAGGTATAGGCTAACTTAGCATCGCTTGACTGCTTTCTTTTAAGCAATCTCTCTCTTTTTTTTTTTTTTTTCAGAGGGGAATGCCAGACTTGACTAACAAAGACAAAAGCGGACTAAATGTTTCCTTAACAGGAAGCCACTAGCTCTGTGCTTAGCAAGTGGGGAGGGAAAGCCTTTAAAACTGCTCAAACTTTCTTATGCAAATTTTATCTATACACAAGTACAACTTTTGGGACAATGACCCAGGGAAAACCTATTCATTTGGAAATGAAGCCCCTCAATTCCTTCAGGGAGTGAGTGAGTTGTCTCTCAGTGATTATAAATGCACAGACCTGTAGGCAGCACCAAACACAGATCTAAAGGTAAGAGGGGTGGTCACATCTCTCAAGAATTCAGAATGTTGTTCCACAGTCTCCATCTAGTCTGATTTTGGCTGAGGACCTCCAGATAGTGTCTTTCCTAAGAAAAGCATTAAAAGAGCTTTGAAGCAAAAGTATGCTATCGAAAAGCAAAATAATGCAGCCCCACTAGAAGAACACAAAAAATTCTCAGATGAAGGCATTTATTACAGTTATAGCCAGACAATATTTGAGTGGCTACTTGAATCATCTGCATATATAATTATCATTATCAGAAAACATCCCAGAGTCCTGTCAGAGATCAATGACGCTTTCTGTCCACTTTTCTCACATATATTAGAAAGGCTGTTCTTATCTTTAGACTTTACTGTCCTGGAATGAGACCCTGCATGCATACTTTGCTTGTTTGTGATCGTGGTGGCACCAGTCACATCACCTAAAGATAAGCACGTGTGAATTTCTTAGCAGGACTGAGGCCTTAGCCAGTAGCAAGATATAATCACTGGGTAGAGCTGAAAGAGTGATGAGTGACAAATGGGTCATCGTTTACAGGTTGTGTTCTCCAGCCCTCATGGAAAAAAGAGTCTCGATGACAGTGAAGTAGTTCAGGTGAAGTAAGAGATACTGCAGCTGTTGTAACAGTCTTTCTAGAAAAACAAGTGTCTGCACTACTCTCTCTACCCTGGATCTCTGCCTCTGTCTTGCTGAAAGTGGCAGAAAATGATTATGGTGGCTTCCACTGGATTTGGGGGGCCAGTTTGTAGAGGATGTGAATATGTTACATGGTGGTGCATCAGGTTGCTGTACAACTGCACTGGCTGGGGCACACCTTCCAGAGCTAAAAATGATTCTGTGCCTGGCAGACAGCTGTCCGAGAGACTAGCCTGAGGCTCTACTCTTACATACACCAGCTTCTAATAGTCCTTGGGCAGGGGGATAACACAGCTGTGTACCAAGACAGTAGAGATTTATTCCAGGCATGTCCCCTCCCTTCATCTTCCCTGCTACACTCACAGAAAAGCAGGTAGTAGCTTGTGCCACCAGAGGACTCCTGTTGCCTTTGAGTAAGCTACCTTGGGGTTGTCTGCTCAAAGTAGGTATAAAGTCCCAGGAAGATTTTGCTCCTTGAGCTAACACTTTGTGGTGAGTGTAGTTTGCCCCTTGAGCTCTGAGCTCAGTTTCTTCATCTCAACCCCTTTCACCAACTGAGAGTACTAGGCTTTATTGTAGTGATGTGGCCATATATCTTTGAGAACTGAGTGTTTTTCAACTAGCCAGCTCTTGGTGTACATGGGCTGGAGTACAGGAGATCTGGATTGCATTCTTGGTTCTGCTAAGGCAGCTCTCTGACTCAGTCTCCTGATCTGTAAAATAAAGAATAAAAATACTGTTCTACTTTGTAAAGTATTTTTGAGCAAGGTAGGCAGAAGTGGTACAGAAGGAAGAGGAATTGGCAAGCCTTTTGGGAGTGGAATACACTGGTGTGTCACAGCCTGCAGCATGCTGAGATGTTACTATGCATTGGGTCTAGGATCAACCTATGTACATGTAACAACAGCTGTAATCCTTTTCAGACAGACAGGGTCTGAATTACTTTAGAGACACTCACTTTGCTTTCCTTCTTGAGAAAGCRACAACTTTTATCCATGTGGCTGATATCTAGGAGAAGTGACCRTTCTCTAGAGAACTGAAAGTGCTTTTCAGCATGCTGGAGAATTTCATTCCCTAACAGATAAGCACAATACTTATTACTGAGAAATAACCCTCACCAAATCTACTGCCTTTAACTGTCCACAGCTTTAGGTCCTTATACTGCCACACCTCAGCAAACTGGTTTAGGCTTGTTGAAAGATGGGAGATGGTGAAGGAAATTCCAGCGTACTGCAGATGGTAACATGGTGGCAGTGGAAGCAATGATTCAGGAGGCAGCATTATTTTCTCTGAGTCATTGTCAATCCTATACTTCTGCCTGATGTTAGAGAAACTGTGTTGCTGCATAGTTACTATCATTCTCATGATATTTAAGAACAGAGGTTTTGGCATTTTTTAGTATCAGCGGAAGCTCCAGCACTTTTTGCAGTAGCGGACTATTACGAATTTTTATTGGGTCATGAAAAGCAAGGTAAGAAGCCCAGCATGCAGAGGTTATCTGTCCTGCCCCAAAGTAGGACCTAGCACACCTCAGTTGTTCCTGACAGATCCCCATATAACTTCTCTTTAAATGCCTGTAATGATAAAGATTTCACATTCTCTTGGTAATCTGTTCTAGGGTCTCCTTGGTTTTACTAGTTGGAAGTGTTTCCTAATCTTTATCTCACGGCTCCTTAACCTGTGCATTGTTTGCAGTTGGAGCCAAGCAGTATTAGTAAAAAATCATTTTGTACCACATGCTTCCACCTTTTATGAGGGAAGTGAAGAATTCTTTTTTCCAGTTAAAGTATTGTGAGGAAATCAGGTATTTATAATGCAAATACCTAGTTTCAGAATTTGCTTTCTGTCTCTATGCTGACAAGCCAACCTAGAAGAAACACTACTGTAGGACAGATGTAAAAGTGCCCCCATGGACCTGACCTGCAGTTACAACCAGTGGCAGCTCCAAATTTCACTAGCTCATGCTTTTGCTACTGGTGGTCTAAGCCTAGAAGCTGCTGGGTCTGTGAGCAGGGTAGTGAACCCAGACACCACTGTGCTTAGACAGTTCATGGTCTTTGATGAAGCTGGAGGCCCTCGTGATGGATCTGAGTGACCAAGTCACTTGAAGAATAACAGGAGGGCTACAGTCCTGTTCAATAAACTTGTCCTCATCCACCATCCTGAATGTGCTTATTGTCATGCTCTGGTACATGCATGCATGATCTGGTACATCTACATGCATGATGAGCACTGTAGAAATCTGGGCTATTTCTTATTTTGACTGCATGCCAAATAACTGAAAGAGTAATTCCTAATTGACACCAGTTGGTTTCACTTCAGCTGCATGGTGGCATTCAAGCATGCCCCATGGCATGTCAGTTTGGTGGTAATCAACCAGTTTTGATGACGGACATAGTCTAGGGCACAGCAGAGGCAAGACAGCAAGACTGGGAATGGCAGGAGAGGGTCTAGGAAATCACATTCCTGCCACAGTGATGCCAGCACATTTTTTAAGACCCAGTTTTCCCTGGAAACAAATCCAGATAAGGTTAATCTCTTTTTTTAAAGCTTCCAGAGAACTTCAGATCACATACTATGCATCTTCTTTTCCTAAAAAGTTGTCTTTTATTTCACTTTATCAATCAAACAGTTAAGCAAAAAAATGGATCCTCAATAAATCAGAATAACTCAACCGAAGTCAGTGGCAAAACTATGTTGTTTTATTATCAGCATATGGAAATCAAAAGTTAATTCATTACCTGCTTGGATATAAATTCACTTTGTTCCCTCCTGCTAAAGATGCCACCAAATGGGTTTGGCCTCGTTCACTGTAGTTGTGCCAGTAGTTTCTGATCACACTCAGCAACAACTGCCTSCATAGCCATTCCCTTATTTATTTTCTCTTTCAAAGGTGACAACATTATCTTCTCCTTACCCAGCAAAATTCTGTCCTGAAGTACAACTTTGAACTTCTGATTCATTCCTTTTTCTCTGCTGAACTGATCAAGAATTCTGTAGTAGCTAAACTCTTTTTTTTGTAGTCACATAATGGTGAAAAAAGCAATCAAAACTCACTTAAATCAGTCATACTGCATATTTGCCAATACTGCTTAATGTTTCTGGATTTCATGTATCAAGAATGTAGCAATTTCACAAGAATGAAGTGCCACTTTACTCAAATTGATTTTTTAGTGATATGACTGGGAAAGCCACTATTATTTTTAATTTCCCCCAAACAATTCCCCCCAAATATTTGGAAATAGATATTTAGTAGTAGCTGAAATGAAGATATTTTCTACCAGAGAATCCTTGTGAACTTCTACCATAAGACCAGTAACACTGTTCATTTCCAGAAAGAAAAGTCATCAGCCCTGTTGCAAAAGTGACTCCTGATTGCAGCTGGACAAATAATGTTTAATTTCTAATCAGCAGTTTTTACATGTATGTTGCTTTACTTTACACTAACTTGCTACCTTTTCTACTCTTTTGACAAAAACTCAGCAATTTCTAAATTGCAACCTTTTTCTGCATAGCTCTACTTCTAGCAGTAGCATGAAAATGTTTTACATTTAAGGGAATGTAATTTTGTTCCTCTGTGTGTCAATTCTAATCAGGAAAGAGATTCTTCTTTTTTTGGTTATCACATTTTTACGCTGGCAAACATACGTGTGATTTAGATGATTGCCAGTGATGCCAGAGGGCTTGTTTCAGTTGCTGCAGCTGAGGCCAAATGCTGATCTCATTTACATTGTTTTCATGCGAGTGTAACTCTATTGACGTCGATTGACTTCCTGTTTAGTGAGGCTACGCTCAGAGCCCTCTACTTCAGAAATGATCTGCAACCTGTTAAGACCTCACCCTCTGTCTCTCATTTTGTTTCATCAGCCCTCTGTGCATGTGAAAAGCATTTGGTCATGACCATAGCGTAAAGTGTCTGCGGGAAGGGAATGTCCCCTGCGCAGGCATTTCGGTCACAGCCGACTGGGTGAGGTAGGTGTGTGCAGGAGGGAGAGGGAGTAGGTTTCAGGCACTCTCTGGTACAGGGAAAGACATGTAGTGGGTGTTGATTCCTTCCCCCCTGCCCCATTAAACCTTTATGTGTCAAGTGGGTTGAATCCTGAGAGGTCGTAGGCACWTTATAAAAATAAACAGAGATCTGAGGTGGGCAGGTTACTGCTGAGGGGGCAGTARCATGGTTAAATCAGATCATTCCTCTTTTCGGTAAGTGGAGAGTGCATAATCAAYTGTTCCTACTTCCAGGCTGAAAGATTTTGCCTCCTCTTTGTGTTGCTGGAATTGATGCTGTATCACATCTGTCAGACAGGCACACCAAGGAAAGGTCATGCTTGCTCTGAAGTTTCTGAGTGCCTTTAAAACTTCTGAGTGCTGTTTTCTGATGAAAGATCAGGATAGTAACAGTGGGTTAGTGAGGATTTTTCTCTGAGAATTAATGACATCAGGATCTAGGATCATATCAATCCATCCTTTTATTTTTGAGTTAGGGAGGAGGTTCATGTGAAGAAATTGGAGAAGATCCTCTGTTCCAGGTTTTCCTTCGGTGTACCTTTTTTCACTAATAAACTCACGTAGCATTTCCCAAAACAGATGTCTCATAATATTTTCAGTTAAGGTGAGTACTCCGCTGTCTGAAGTACTCTGCTCTCTATAATTAAGAAGCAGTTCTGTGCTCTGTCAGTGGAAGTGAGAGAATCAAAAATACATTTCACTCTGCAAAAACTTAAGACAATCTATTGTTGAAAGCACTTTAGCTAAGCTTCACTGCAAACATAGCTGTCATATGCTGTGACTGCTTGCAGGGCTGGTTTTAAGAGAACATTTGCATTTTCCAGTTGTTTCTAGACTTAGAGAACAACTGAAGGAAGGAGGAAACCCAAAGAAAGAAGCAAATTTAAAGATGCRCAGAGACAAGGCTGCCGTTCAGATGGACTTAGAGAGGCTGGTGGCATGGGCTGATGGTAACCTCATGGTGTTCAGTGAAAGCAAACGCAAAATCCTATTCCTGGCCAGAAAAAGACCCTTCCAAGATGGGAACTGACTGGCTGGGAAGYAGCTCTGCTGAAGAGGACCTGGGGCAGCACCACAGTGCACATGAGCTAGCAGTGTGCCCTGGCAGCAAAGGAGGCCAACAGCATCCTGGGCTGCATTAACAGGAAAAAAGCCTGTTAGTAGATYGAGGGAAGTGATTATCCCCCTCTAYTCCMCATTCACTAGACTATGTCTACAGTATCATGTCCTTTGGTAACGCCAGTCCAGGAAAGGCGTCGATACGTTGGAGCAAGTTCAGCAGAGGGCTATYAAGAYRGCAGGCCTCAGGCAGAAGGACTTGTTCAGCCTGGAGAGGGCCTGGAGAGAAGACTGTGAGGGGGGACCTCACAGTAGCCCCCCAAGATTGACAAAATAATTTGAATACAGCCCAGCAGCAGTCATATTTTCTATGATTTCTCTAATCTTGACCATATAGTGGGTTTATATAAGCATTGTGTTGGCAGTTAGTGTGTTAGGATATTTCTTCTTCAGCTGAGCAATGATTTCTATACCATCAAGAGGGGTATATCTGCTGTGCACCTGGTATTTCATGTATTGTGTTACTATATCATGTTTTGAGAAAACAGTCCATCTTAATATTTTCTGTGAATTTTGCTGAATCCCATCTGGGTATCTCCTGGTGAGGATGCGAAGCTGAACTGGAATGACTGAGTCTGTCCAACCTTACAAAATAGTGAACGTATGTTTAGAGGACTTCAGTGACAGAAGAAAGTGCAGGCCTTTTACTAGTATTAAAAAGGATACTTCTCTGCAAGGTGCTGATGGGGAGGGAGACTGCTGCCATGTAGAAGAAGAAATAGCTGAAGAGAGGAAGGTCAGGTAGACTCAGCCTGACCTGAAATGCAGCAAGGAGCTGAGGTGGCAGAAGACACTTCACACAATAGGGGAAAGTGAGAAAAGGAGTGTAGGTCACTAYTTTGGGAGTGTGCATAATCCCTTAGGACTTTTTAGGAATAAAGTGACTGTATTCCTGTATTCAGTAATCTTCTGTTCTCTGCTATACTGCCTCTGACAGGGTTAACCCTTAACAGCAAAATGATCACCCACAAGGTAGAGCTCTAAGGGGGCAAAGTGGGCAGGGGTGGCGGGGGGGGGCAGTCAATACTTGAGGGACTGTTTCAGGTGTTAAAGCAGGGTTTAATCAGTCAAGGGGTGTCTGAGCCTCATGGGACGCCTTGCAGACASAGATAGGAACAGAAACCCAACAGGATACTCCTGGTAACTCAGCAGGATTTGACAATTTTAGTCTCTCTAGAGTATAAAATCAGTATTATACTGTTCAAAACATTAAAACAATTGCAGTTATTTGAGGTATTCCCATTCTGAACATAAAATTACTCGTGTAAATCTTTATAGACTTTCAGCTCTGGGACTCGGATGCGCAYGTTGTCTCTGGGGCTGTTGCTGTATTGAATGCCATGGCTGTATTGWACTGCTTCATTCAGAGTCAGGAGCTCCTTGCTGGTCTGTCCCCTCCCCGCGGATCCCAGGCTGTACGACTCTACACAGGCAGCCAATAGAAAACACCGTGGGTTTTTCTTTTCTTTTTTTTTTTTTTTTTCAAGAATGCAGGAATTACCACAACTGAATGAATAATTCATTCATGAAAATGATGAATTAAAAAGAAAAGCGCTCCTGTGTTATTCTTGGAAACTGTTAAGTCAGTTTCTTGGTTTGTCTTTGCAGCGCCCGTCGCTGACAGCCGGGGAGTTTGCATTCAGTGAAAGTTTGTGAATGGGGGGGGAGGCAAGGTGCTTTTCTTCTCGGGATGAGCACTGACCTGCTGTCATTGATAGCTTTTGTAGGCCTTCTCAGAAAGTCCTGCGAATCTGCCCCGGCTGACTCAGAGTCAGCTGACTGGACGCATACAGGAAGAGAACAGCCCTAACAAAACTGGAAAGTACAGAGTGAAGCGAGCGTACACCAAAAAAAGGAGAAGATGACATGCGGCGGAGTCGCTGTCTGTCTGTCTGTCACAAGGCTAGAAAAACCAGTGACACTCTGTATCCCATATGCGACAGACATTTGGGGCGCTTGGGGCTGTGAAGCYGCCTTCGTTCTTGCAAAAGGGAGTGTTAAAGGGTCGCGTGACAAAAGGCAGGAGTTACCGCAGGCTTTCTGCAGGCTGTGCCACGGACCAAACATTTCTAACGCAAATGTGATATTAAGTCCTTTCGCGTGTACAGCACTTTTTGAGGATACCTGAATGTGAGAGCCAGGTTTACAGTATCAGACCTGTTTACATCTCCATGAAGCTTCTGTTAYGACTATTCATCACACCATCGTGTAGAAGTGGAAATACAGCCCAAACCTTTTTTTGTAGCATCTGGGGACTCTGAAGAGCAAGTCAGAGTAGCTAGCTGTGTTAAGCACTGAAGTCAGTAAAGCCTCCTTTGCAACAGAGCTGTGGCATACAGTTGCAGCTGCAAACTGGAGCTTTTCCTGTGATCAGGTTATTTATACAGTGCCCCTTCCCTGTGGACTCTGGTGCCTATTCAGGGTTATTCTCTTGCTTCTCTTCTCKCTGCCCCCAGGCAGGTAGGTCACTCAGCCCAACAACCTGTCTGTTCCCACAGACTTGTCAGAAGTTTACGTTCTTCAGAACTCCTACACCCAGCAGTTGTGGTTGGCGTTGGCCAACAGGCTTGGGGTTAACTGGCAGGGTATTTCTGAGAGAGAGGGAGGGCAGGAAGGGCGGAAGACACTGATTGGCACACACACACCCCRCGACTGCTAGGCTTTTTAAGGAAGCTGAGATAAACAGCCGCYGGGGATGAACCCAGGCAGAAGTCTGCTGCTGCCTCAGTGTTGGCCTCTCCTGGCCCCTGAGGACCCTCCTCCAGTTAGCACCAGCTTTGCCCGGGCAGAGCTAGAGCTAGCAATCCATCCACGGCATGTTTCAGAGGCTTTTGGTAGGCTGCTCTGCTTGAAGACACGTGCTTGTGCACCCTGCCTGGGGTCAGGCTGTGGTGGGAAAGCTGCCCTGTTTTCAAYGTGGGGTACCCTGGCTGGGTGCTGCCAGCATGGCCCGTGTGGGGAGTGCTGCGCCTGGAGGGGGTCCAAGCCCAGGAGCCCCCCATAACCCCGCTCAGCAATAACACCCCCCCGCCCCGCCCCAGCCCCAGTCCCAGCCCAGCCCCAAGGGTTTGGGGCTGCTCAGGGTGAGGGTTTTTGTTGCAGTGCTCCATGACCTTGGATAACGCCCCTTCGCTCCCTGCCACGGTTTCCTCCAGGGACACAAGCATCATCCCTCACTGCATTTTTCCTGTGTACTCCTTGGAGTATCAGCTTGTGAACTACTGGCAGGCTAAAGGTATGGTGGTTCAGAAATCCCTGAAAATCCTAGGCCTGATCATAGCACAAAAATCCCTTAAATATCAATCCTCTTGAATATGMTAAAGGCCAAGGGTATGCCACTCATCTCCAGCTGTAGCAGAGCTCTGATATTTCAGAGAAAGCAATCCACTGCCCTCACCCACCACCAGGTTATTCATCAAGGGCAGGCAAAAAAGGATTCCTGGTCTGAAACCTCGGGGGAAGCTCTCATGAATGGATTTAGCACGATGTAAGTACAATACAAACAGTCTGATTCAGTTTTCATTCATTCAAAGCCCCATGACAGATGTCCTTATCTCTTTATTCCATGAAAGGGCAGTTCTCCATGAATATTAAACCATAGGGAGTTCATAGCGCCCTTCCTCTTTCCTGCAGGTTCAAAAGCAGAATGATTTTGTTGAGACGAATATATTGAAAAACCCACAAAATTTAATATTCTTTAGCTGACAGGTATCATTGACTCAGATTGTAAGGAAATGATGCAGGTTGCTCTCTGGAAGTCAGTTATAACTATTTCCTTTGACTGTGAGCAATATAGTGAGGCATGGTACAGTACCTCAGGCATTGAGGTTGTTACCTACATTGAGCAGCTCATCATTGCTGATCCAGGGACATGCCTAAGCGAACAGGTTTGCATGACAGTTCAAACTGGATTGGTTAAATCACCCCTTAATTTGTTGTCCTAATATGGGCAGGACATAAAGCTGGAGTTTGAAGAGGGAACTGACACTACTGTTTAGGGATGAAAATAATCAAGCGTTCCTTTTTTCAGTAATAGTGACTGATCTCCAAATGTAAAGAGGGAGTTTTTCAGAATTTAGGCACACGCTTTCTGTGGTTTGAACTGCATGACAATATTTAAGCTACCTAAACTGTCACGTTAGTCTTGTCTGTGAAGAATATAAGAGAAATTAAAAAAAAAAAAAACTCTAAAAAGAACTAACCTCTGCAAATGCTCTGCATTTATTAAAATCAAGGGTTGGTAACATCAGTGAGGGGCTGATGTAGCTTGAATTGTGGCAATAGGCCAATGCCTACTTGTCCTGGCTGATGAAGGCTTTTCTGTGTTCAGCTCTGTTGGATCAAGGGACCAACTAGTGTGCATCTGCTTGTAACAGCTAGAACATTTTTCTTTTTTTTTCTTTTCTTTTTCTTTTTTTTTTTTTTTTTCCATCTCCCTCCTTCAGGAAAAAGATGCAGTATTTGAGAATATCCTTTAGCTAGCCTAATCGAAAGCCCAGGGGGTCTTGGGAGCAGACGGCTCTGGGGCAGTGAACTGTTCAGAAAGAGACAGTGACCCTAGAGATGTGTCCTGAGGAAATACAGAGCCTGACACTATCATTGGAGCTACTGGGACAAACCTCTTAAGGCTCATCTCTCCCCACAGCAGCGCAGCAATGCACAAAGCGACACTCCTACAGTGTTAAGCTACAGCTACACRTGCCCCATCATAGGGCTTCTCCAGCACAGCTCTGGATCATTTCATTAGCTGGCACCATGCCAGAGTTAATAAGCTCTAAGTCTCGGCAGGGAGGATTGGTTTGGGCAAAGAGCCATCTTATTCATGTATTAGCACCCAGAGCAAGGCTGCCGTGTGTCCAGCCTGCAGTGGCGGTGCGCTCTGTGCCGTGCTTTCCGCCGCTCCCACTCCAGCCTGGGTGCAGGGAGGAGCCAGCCTGGATTTTGCTGTACTGAACATCTGAAGCACTGCAAAGTTGCATATATAGGATGTGGCCTTCTCACTACTTTTTTGTTCTTCTTGTCCCAGTAGGTGTTTGAACACCGATACAGTACATCAACATTTATAGTATTAAGCAGCTGTATCATCCCATATTTTCTAAACAGCATTTTCTGGGCAAAAATTGCAAAACCATAGCTTTTGCTTTGTATTGTAATATATTTTCCTRTAGCATAATAAATGAAAATAATATAAATGCATGAAGAATAAGATCTGAAAGATCTCCATAATTCAAAAAGACAAACAGAGAAGAAGTCCTGATATTACCTCATAGTAKTAAAGCTACTGAATGGCTAAGATCAGACCAAAAAGTTTAAAATTCAAACTCCTCCTTAATAAATATGCAGCTGATCAAAGAGGAACTGCTAAAACACTTCTGATACAGGATGTGGACTGGAGTTCCTCATCTTCATTGAGTCCTATGGATTGCAAGGGCATGACAGTCTATTAAACAAAAGCAAAACCCTAATCAGAGAGTGAGGAGAAGCCAAAGGTGCRAACAGAGGAAACTCCCTCACGCTGATTCCACAGTTCCCCTTTAACTGGTGCCCAAACTGCAGGAGACAGCTTAAATAATCTACTTTATTTCGTGGCTCCGTCTGCTGCTCCATTTCCTCCTGTGTCAGTCATCCTGTGAAGCAAGTGTAAAACATCAGCCTAAAATACTTTCTTGTTCTGTTGCATGGACATAGTCAGCAATTCTAGCTGCTCCGAAGGAAATGTACGTTGCTCAAAGATAAGTTATCGTGACCTAAATAAGGTTTCTTCTTAGGAAAGGAGGAAAGGAGATATGAAAAATATTGTGAGCATGTTACCTACAGTGAAGTCTTCAGGGAAGGTCGATGTTTTATTTAAGCAAGTACATCCTGCTTGTAGTTAATGTACTCAGAGTACGTAGAAGCTACAAAAAAACAAGAATGTGCAAAGTGTGTAAAAATAGTCTCTTACCGGGCTGTCAGTGTGCTTTAGCACTGAAGCAGAGAGACCAGCTGGATGCGGGAGGATAGTAAAGTCCTCTTGACAGATTTGTTGTTTGACCAACAGGGCTGAGATGAATGATTCCCATCTGCATGTCAGTATAATACTACGTGGCATTTGTCCTGAAGTTTTTAGCTGCTGTTACTTCAGGAAAGCTATGTTGTTGCCTTGAGATTCAGTAAAGAAAATCTTCTTGTACTTTTTACTTCCGTCATGTTTTAGAGAGATTCACTACTAATGACATTGCTTTTAGTTTATTCAGCAGTGTCTGAGAGAGCACATTCAAAATGTAGTTCCTGCAGAGATTCATGATATATCAAGAATCATAAAAAATTTAAAAATGGTCTTGAGTAGGGCTGTCTGCAGACAAATCATTTTACTTCCTGCATCCAATCTACCTGCTGTTAAGAATCAAGACAACGATACCCCCATGGCAGAGCTCCTGGAGATCTACTGACAACAGCAGATACAGGATACCTGATATTGTTGTCACCGTGATTGCTGTTAGTAATGCATGGATTTCATGCGCAGTAAAATGTACTTGCAAACCAAGTGGACACAAACCAGGTTTAAACTAGTAAGAGGAGAACAAGAAAGGAGTCTGAGTCCCAGCAGGGAGACGACTCTAACAGCTGAGCCTTGGTGACATTAGCCATGACAATTTAAGATGCCAGCACTTGCAGCTCTCTGCACCGCTTCTCCTGCTGAACCTACTGCTCATTCGGCAGAACTGGCAGATCTGCATCCTGCTCATCTTTTAGGCATCCTAGTTCACAGTTTGATATTCTGGAGTACCTAGGAAGTCACAGTTTGACATGTTTAAGTGTCCTAGGTGTTGAGGGCAGTAGTTTTGTGCTAAGATATCTGTGCATAGATGTATGTTGCATTCTGCCCACTCCCTCATGTGAATGGAAATCTCTGACTTCAGTTCATGGTGGACTAGAGGGGTCAGTATCATCTTCATTTGCCCTGGCTGGATTTTCCTGAGAATGTCAGGCTTGAAAGAATTATAAAATGGATTTTATTTAAATCAGCACAACTTCCCTGTGTGAATGTGGTCAGAGTTTCTTACAGTACTGACCTTAAAAGGAAGGAGAATCAAGTTCTAGAGTTTCTTCCAGTCCCTGCAAAGCCTTGGCCTCTGTACTCTTTCTTTCCTGAATAGCTGGAAAATATGTCTCTATAACACACTGTCAGTGGATTTCAAACTAGAATTTTCCTTGAGTTATAGTACTGCTCTCTGAGAGCTCCATCACTTCTTTTGCAAGGTAGAAAGGATGGGTGAAAAATCCAGATCTGATTGCAGCCTTCTTACAATCAAACTGCATCAGATGCAGATAAAGAATCTAATCTGCACTGAGTTTTTCAAGGAAATCCCAAGATGACAAAAGGAGTGGCATGTAATGCCACTCCATAATGAACAGACAGCTATTTGGAGTGCCTGCGTAAATACTGCTTGACAGCAGTGATCAACTTTTCATTTCTAGGTACATGGAAAGGCACCCTAACTGCTATTACTGTGCATTCCCAGCGTAGCTCCCAAAGACATAAACAGGAAGAAATGCAAATAGAGACAGAGACCGAGTGGAAAGATTTGCACCGAGTATGGAGCAAGAGAGCTGAATGAAGGCTTCAGTGAGGATAGTGTGGCATAGTCATAACCACAGATGAGGAAGACAAATGTTTGTTTTGCTTGCCTATGCAACAAAGATGTACCCACGAGTGCTGGCAAGAGTCACGACACCAATCAGTCCTGGTAGCAGACGTGGGACAAGTGCTGACAATAAACAAAACAATTATGGCAATCCAAGCTAACTGGACTGGTTAACCTTACAGATAGATCACTGGTTGTGATGGAGTAATCCATCTTCCACTGGGGCTGTGATTGCAGCACTGCTCTGATTATACTGCCTGCTCAGCATCTTTCAAAATTTTCCTATTAAGTATTCAGGGAAATTTTGTTACTCTCAAGTAACTGTGCTCCCCAAACGGAAAGATTCCAAGATCACCATGGAAGAAGGTCAAGATATTTCCACTGAAGTATTTCCATGCTGAGAAATGAGGTTTCTACCAAAATCAGTCACTGCATTTGGGAATTTGTTATTTCAGGAACAAAAAGTCCATTTTTGCATGGGAAATGTCAAAGTAAAATGTAAAATGTCATGTGAATTTCATTTTAATTTTATTTCTGTTTATGAAAAAAATGTCATTTTCAAAGTTATGGTTAATCAAAGAACAATGTGTGGTTAGGGTCTAGAAATGGAAGTACAGGTTTTCTTATTCTAGATTGTTGTAGCTTAAGGGCTAGTAAGGAACAAAATTTTGTATCACTGACATAAGCAAAACTATGACCTACGTACATTTGTGCACAGTGGTCTTCAGATGATTTGCCCAGACTTTGCTGACTGCATTGGTCATGCTGACTCCATTGACATGGAGGCACTTTCAGGTCATGTTTCATTTTCTTTTTCCTATTGTAGCTTTCAAGTCCCCCTTATTTTCAGGAAAGTTACAGAGCGGRTAAAAAAAACCAAACCAAAAAAACAAAACACATACATATACACACACACAAAATGCAGTTTAACCCTAGCCCTAGATAAATGTGAAAAATTGAAGTTTAGTAGGCTTTAATAGTTCACTGCAATACATTTTCCCCAGCTTCAGAAGGTATGAAAAATAACACAGAGGAAAAAGAAAAGAAAAAAGAATATAGTGTTTGTTGGAGGAATCCTGTATGTGGATCCTCTTCAGGTTCTTACTGGTAGAAAGGGGAAACATGAATGCTATCATTATCAAATGAAAATAAAATTTTAAAAGCTTGGAAAGTATGTACATAGACTCATACACACGCTGTCATATACATATAAACCCAGAGTCCTCTGCTACCTGCTAGAAAGAGTAGCTACCTTCTCTCTCAGATGGATTTCAAATTCAAGAGTGATTTCACAGCAACCTGCTTGTTGACAGATAACAGGAACACATCTTTCTGTAGGCAAAATTGTTGTCATTTTTTCTTTATTTACAGAAATTGTTGAGATTTATTAGAAAGTATAAATAGGTCCATATTCGGGTGAGAAACACCTGAACTTTGTGATTATTTGAACATACGGCTGAGGATTATGGCTAAGGAGATTTATATTCAAATGGCCTTGTAAAGGTAGTGTAAAATCTACAGGGGAACAGTTGTTTAAAAAAAAAAGGCAGAGTGAGGGCTAGGGATTCATAACTGTTTTCAAGGAAAACATTTTTACTGGACAAAACACCCTCATTGTGAAAAATAGCATATGTATTCTCATTCTCACCTAACCTGACGTTGTCATAGCATAACAAAAATTTTGTTTTGAGTCCTTTGTCTTTAGCTTCTTCCCCTTTCTGTCCCCTTCCTTTTCATTTCCTGTCATTTGCAGGAAATCTGGGGAGTCTGGCTGTTAGCCTTAATTCTGTTTGGGAAGAGAAGTAGGTACTTCTCTGCGATATGTGTTGGGTGTATTTAAAACTGAACTCCCCTTTCCAAGTAAGAATTCTTCATGCTAAACTCCAGTAACTAAAGGCTGAGTAACTGGAAGAAATTCTCAAAATAGAAAATAGAATGAGAATGAATTGTGAAACTGAAATCACCTACAATAAGAATTTTTATTTTTAGATCTCTCAGGTAAAATCCATGGAGTTGATGAGATTTAGGATTTTTCCCACCTTTTTTTCATTCTTATACAGTAGCTAGAAGTCATTAGAATCATTAAACAATTCATTACTATGAGATTAATATTATTCTGATTTATGTGACAAAATCTACTGTCCTTCCTTGTTTGCCTGGAAGTTCCAGGCTTGCAAGACTATGGCGTAAATGTTGAAAACAGCCAGAAGTTAGCGTAAAATTGGTGAATCAGTGCCTAATGTGTCACATGGCAGGAATGCTAATGTATTCAACACCCAGTCGCTTTACTCCCTGTTGAGAACATGTTTTTTTTAACATTTCATATTGTCCTCTTAAGAGAGAAACAGTGTCTCTTACAATGTTATCATTACTAGAGCGCTCTCATAGGTCAATTTTTGCCTTTGATTGCTCTGGATTACTCACAGGATGGATCATGGGCTTACCAGCTACCTGGTGAGATTGGTTGTCAGTGGGCCTGGCAGTACAGAAGCTGGCATCCTGTGAACAATGCGTATAATCCATGACTCCTTTCGTTTGCTTTCAGTTAGCCCAAGAATAAGCATCTCCACTTCTACCGAATTACCAGTAGTGTCAGAAATTCAGGTTGGGAGGATGCTATTGGCTTCCTTTTCAGTCATATTTCCTGTCCTTCATGTGGTGTTCACCTCGGGGGTGTTCATTCCGAGGAGAGCAGCACAGGGCTAGCAGGCTGCCTCTGTCCCATACAGACGCCTCTTGCAAATCAGAAAAAAAATGACTTCAAAAACTTCACCATGTTGCTTCAACCCACCACCAAAGAGTGGTAAATGTGTCTTTTAGTCAGAGACGAGGCCAGAGATGTTCATTTCTCCGATTAGGCAATAGGGAGTGTTGCAGTCACCACCCATATTTCCTGATAATAGCTATGCAAGGGTTGTGTTGTCAGATACGACTTGCTGGGAAAACAAGATGCAGTCAGGTCTATCCCACTGGTCTAGAGGAAGGGCCACTGCAGGAGCAGCCAGATCAAGAGCAGAACAGACCTGCTGGGCCAGTGTGCCCTGGGGGCGCCTGGTTGCCCACTGGTGTGCCCCTCTGCTGCAGGTGACTGCAGCAGAAGGGTGCCGGGGCACAAGCAAGCCACCAAGCYTCCGCCACCCAGAAACACACCCAGAATGAGAATACATTCTCTGAGAGAAGCTCCCTGCCACGTAGCAGCTTTCTGGGCTCCATATTTCAGAGGAGATCGAGGTATGCCTAAGGGACCAGCTATGAAAGTCTGATGGGACGGGGCTGGCTGGTGTCCCTTTGCCTCCATTGTCCGCACTGACCCAGAGCCGCTGTGTGAAGCCCTGGAGAAAACCTGCAGAGAGGAGCCAGTCAGTGGCTCCAGCTGGCCAGAGCAGCAACATTAGGAGCCAGCGCAAGGGCTGCTGGAGATGCAGAAAACACCCATTGGTTTCGACTGGGCTTTCCTGCGCCAATTGGCTGTATGTCCACAGTCCCTGGTCCGCTTTGCTTCTCTCACTATCTCTTCCCCTCAGGTTCATGCTGCATGCTGCTTACCTTTTTTCTCATTCCAAATCCTTTCCACCTTCTCCCACTTTATTCTTTATGATTTTCTTTCCATTTAGCCGGTCCTTTTGTCCCCTTCAGATCATGGCACAAGCATAACTTTTCTTCGCTCCATTGGGTATTGCACCCTATATCAGTCTTGCCTGGCTAGGCACTGCCACATTGTACCATGTCTGTAGAGCAATTCAAGCCGCCTGCCTCTGCCTGACTGCTCTAAATTGGATGTTGCTTCTAAGCAGTGAGTCTCCAAAATAAGTAATGACTGTGTAGTGACTGCTGCAATAGAAAACATTTTTTAGTTTCACTTCAGTTTCTGAGCTGTTTATTAAGAAAAGATCTCTCTCTCACAAACACACATGCTCATACAGACTTTCTCCACAAATTGTACCCTCCTTTGCCAGCCACAGCACTGAACAAGTAGTAAGATGCAGAAAGTACAATGAATATGAAGTAAATATATTTCCTCTGAGTCTGAAAATCCTAAATTGAACTTGGAGATCTAAGTTGTGCTGTTCCTTGCTGATCCTCTGTATAAACAGGTGCTATTTGCTTTAAAAAAGAGAGGAAAAATAACAAGGAAAATAAGAGCTTTATTTTCAAGACCCAGAAAAACTCTGAACAAGCACCATTTTTGGGATGTGACAGGAACTAATGCTCCAGCTACTCAGTTCAGCTGTAGGGAGAGAATGGATGTGGAGACTAAAGGCCTTCATATCAAAAGGAAAAGTCTTGCAAACTTACTGGCAAAGGTAAAAAGACCTTCTGTTGAACTGAAAAGAAGTTCTGCCTAAACCAGGCAGAAGCATCTCGCTGAAAGACAGAGTAAGAAAAGAGTTTGCAGTGTCAAATTACTACAGATCAGAACTTGCTGAGGTGATGCTGAGCAGTTCTTTCTGTATCTTAAAATTAATATTTCTGTGAGTCATCCTAAATAATTCCTCAGATGCTCTTCTGCCCCTACAGTAGGAAACCTCTCCTTCTTTCTAGTGGGAATTTTCCCTTAGCTTTAGCAGTCTGCTGTGGTTTCAGAGAAAGGAAACATATGTGTCCCTCCCAGATATAATGCTTTATGCACCATCTGTGGTTTAGTTTGGTAGTTACGATATTTTCATCATATTATCCACAGCATTTTTTCGTCCACTCACTCTGAGCTCCCTGTGATGACCTTCAAGCATCCTAGACTTTACCCATAGTTCTTATGTTCCTTCAGGTCAGTGGTTCTGCACACTCACACATGTAGACATATGCACACACRCGCGCGCGTGCGCACACGTATGCGCACACACACTAGGGATAAGAGTATGTCAAACAGGCAGGCTGCATGTATATAAAGGGGCACACAAAAGCAGTGGCCTGGGATTCCCCTGCTGTAACACCACTGTCAGTGTGTCCTTCAGATGCATCGCAGGCAAGAATCCACTAATGCTTCAACACAGCTTTTTCTTAGGTAAGCTGAGCTGAGGCCTTTTTGGTCCCTGCAGCAGCCCAGGACACATAACCTCACGCTTTCCTCCCCACGGCAGCACTGAGACCTGCGCTGGTGCTCCGGTAGCACAACTGTCTCCTGTGCCTCTGAGTGTTCCAGCAAGCAGAAAGCTGTGCAAACTTAGGGCACAGCTTGTAGAGACAATGTAGTGTCCCTATGAGTGACCCAAAACAAACGGTTCTGCTGCACTGCAACAGTAGAGCAAATTCAAAAAACAGTGTTTCAGTCATCTCTTTTCTATTCTGCATACACAGCATGACACTTTGTGGGAGCATTCCTAGTCAGAAGGAAGATATGGGGATATTAAAAAAGAGATGGACATAGGAAGAAACAAAGAGATCAGGAGGATAAGGCTGGCATATACTATCTTTTTTTTTTCAATACCTTTTTTTGGTTCWTATTTGTATATGTGGTTCTACATGAAGAAGTTCTACCCACACAAAGAGGAGTACTGTGCTGCACTTTAAAATAAGCACCACGGAATATTGTTTTCAGGGCAGAATATCTTCTTTAAAAGAAAGCATATAAAACCCTATTTTCATTGCCAGCTCTTCTTTTTTCCATGTGGTAAACACTGAAAAAAAGTTAAGGTATGCCCCCTGACAATATTCTTTGGCACAAGCAGTGCTTTGCCCTACAGGCAGTCGTCTTGAAAGAGAAAGTTCTCTATGTTAGTGAAGCTAACACTGCGGTTACTTAATTATGGCAAGCAAATGGCTGTGAAAGCAAACAAAGAAAAAAGGACCTCTCATCATTAGCTAATTTATGCCAGTAACTGCAAGTTAATGTTCCTACAGGTAATAAACATAGAGCTAGCAATTACATTTGGAAGGCAACAATCTCGTTTCTGGTGATTTCAGGGAATACTGACAATTCTCAGTCTATCTTCTAAAAAAATGTGAAAAGTATCAGGGACGTTGTAGGCTATGGTGCTCTGCTAAATGTATTTTTTCCAAGGCATAATCACTGACCGCAGCCAACTGGTGCTAGGGACGGTACTTGTACTGCTTAGGTATAGAGCACATCGACCACATCCAGATCACAGTGTTCTTGCTCCTGATCCTCCTTTGAGCACTGTGTGGTCCAGCTAGGGCTTTAGGACATGATTAATATTTCTCAGTTCAAAGTATCTGAACTAATAAGAGGGTTGTGTCACAGCCCACAGCAGGAGTGCTTTTATAGCATGAAGCTGAGKATACTTTCAGTTGCTGCATACCCTGCATTGTGGGATAAGTCCATGTGGAAATACATGCCTGAGAGTGTGAAGCTTGTGGTGCAATGCTAGAGGAGTATGTAGGGCAAAGAAAACCAAAGCTGATGCAGAGTTGCCCATACAATTCCAAGGCCATCCTGGAGTGAACTGTTCTCCCCACAGCACCTGAGTTTGTTTCAGAGGGAACCAGTTGTTGTATCTCAAAGGAACTTGCAAATGAACTGGTGCAAATGAACTGGAGCCTTGAATGGGCCTGGGAGTGATGAGGAAGCCAGGTTATCTGACAGGCTAGACACACCCAGGGAGGGACTGAGGGTATGACAGCAGAGCCAGAACAGCATCCTCTCTTGTCAATTTTATCATGTGTGTCAGTGATCTTATCCCACAGTCAAARGGCACAATCTAGAAGACTTCCTGAAAATGGCACCATGACCTCAGTTCTCATTGACTTATGGACACAAGAGAGGCTGTCATTATGCTGAGGCCCAGAAACAATTTTATTTTACTCCAGGTGAGGTATAACTGCATGGGATGCTCCTGAAAAGGAGGCCTTGCTCCTCCAAGCTGACCTTCCTGCTGCTTTCGCTGGGTCCTGTAGTGGCTAGATGGMCAGTCAGGGAGCTGGAGCCATTTGTTGATCTATGAGAAAGAGAATCCATTGAAATAAACAGCAATACCAGGTCTACAAGGGCCAAACTACCCCCTTTAAGAGCAGACCCCAGGATTACTCCCCAGTACTCAGTCACAGGAGGAAATGAGCCAGCAGGGTTGTCCTGGGACCCAACTACATGCCCAGTCCCGCTCTCTCTCACATCCCTCCTGGAATTTCCCCTCCTCTCAGCTCTCTGTGGTGAGGTATGTGGTAGGTGTCTTGTAGCCGTCAGGCATTGGGAAGCATCAGGATGCAGTGGGGAGGACTGGGGAGTTTGGCCATTCCTGGCCTACCTCCCTAGGACATGCCGGAAAACTTAGATGACTCAACGAAAATTGTAAACTCCATCGGCAGAAATGAAAGCAGCTTAGCTGCACCCCACCCCTTTCTAAGGCACCAAGCATGCTTTTACTTGTAGAAACTAAGTTTACACCTTTAGTAGAGTCTTCTCAACTTTCTTCAGAGTCAGACTAACCCTAGTTAGACAAAACTTCGGTAATTCCCAGATGGAAGGCAAGAAGCCTAGTTAGTGTCCCTCTGAATAAGGCCAACAGGAGCCTCATCTGCACACCTAATGATCTTCAGCACACAAGACATGCTTTAGGCTAGTGGTTGGTGGATGGGGGGGTTACTCACTTGCCCTTTGACAAAGAAATCTGAACAAATGGTGACTGCCAAATTCAAATCACTGAATGGCAGTTGCTTGATTGCACAAACTCTTTCAGATGCTAGTAAATACTTTGAAATAAACATATGTCTAAGAAAGGCAAACTTAAGAATCCCAAYCTTGGTAGAGAAAAGACTGACAGGACTTGTTAGAGAAAGATCTGTCTTGCACTTTCCCTGAGGTGAGTCAGGAACAACAGTATTCATGAGGATTTACCATGTACTGACCTTGTCAGTAAGAACAATGTCCTACAAAAATATGTAGACTGAGATTCAAAAATTAAGTACTTCTGCTAAGCAGATGTTCTCATGGCTAGTTTACTAGCACAAATTGTAACATCCAACACTGAAATTACACTGTAGTCTCCTACTGATACAGAAGAGAGCCTGATGGCTCTGGTCTGCAGTAGGAGATAGCTGTAGTGATGTCCTAAGGCTCTGCCATTGAAATCATTCAACTTTTTGGGCAAACACGATATATGTGACAGAGTATTGAGGCAAGTCCGCAGCAAATTCACCTTTCTTGCTACACCAAGCTGTAATTTGTGGTGGTTCAGCACTGGTATAGGGCACCTGAGCTTGCTTGCAGCATGGGCAGGGTGGGCAGGTGGCCATGGACACCCTTCCTCTGTTCCCAGACACTCTCCCTGGTCACAGACTGGAGACCTTCAGGCACGGACAGACATCATCCCCCACTGTGCCTTGGTACTGATTGCAGCAGCTTGTCACCACTCTCTCTTTAAAAGTTACAAGAGGAGCTTAACTAAACTGAACTCRCTGCACTGCAAACTGGGGAAAAACACATTTACACAAGGATTTGTATAATAGAAATCGGGGTTTTGGCCACTTATATGTATACTTTTACATTTTATTTAAGAGAGAAAAATGRCACCTTTCTACCAGCTGATGGAAAGTACCCTAGGAAAACACCAATTGCAGCTTCCTCTCTGGATAACAGCACAGTGCCAGGGTAGAAATGGCATGAGTGATGCCGGTTCCAGCAGTCTTCCAGCCACAATTTTTTAATCTCTACTTTATTCACACAGTAGTAATTGCTCTGGTCATAGCTTTGACCTAACTTGGCCAAGAAACAGAATACTTCTTTACTACCCTCTTTAATCCTACTGACAGATTTGACTACACCTCTCTTTGTTTACTGTCCACCTGCCCAAGGAGGCAGATAAATGGAGTCCACTACTTAAACCTCCTCTTCCTGTGTAGACTAGAAAAGTGCTAAGTCTCCTCACCCTGAGGAAGAAGCAGCTAAGCRAGCCTAGCTACAGACAGCCACAGCACTGGGCGCTGAGGCTGGGGAGATGAGCCAAGAGTGATACAGGGCTGAGATGCAAAACAAAGGATCTGGGGGTTATAAGTGAGGGTGGAAACAAGCGTGGTGAGCTGCTCTCCACCCTTGTTGTCATTGCAAAAGCTCAGCAGGAACCAGGGAAGCAACCTCCAAAGACCATAGTGAAAAGGAGACCAGACCTGCTAAGATTAAATAAACACACAAAGCTTTTGGACACACAGGATATCTTTGAAACACAGTGGTGCTGGCCCTAAGGCAAACATAAGGAGGGAGACAGATGCAATGCAGTCCTGCCTGATTTCTTTTTAAGTATGGCTTTTCTCCATTTTTTTTGGCAAAGTGTCTTGTCCAAATGTGTGAAAATGCCCTTTTATCCCCATCATCTCTTCGTTGTTTTCTGGAAGATGTTCTTYGATCCTTTCTTTGAGATTCTTAGGCAAGTTCACTGTGCTTCGTCCATCACAGTGCAGCTTTTTGCAATAAGCTCTGCAGAGACCACCCCTGTAAGCTGCTGRGTATCAACAGGCTCCAGAGCCACAGGTAGTACCTGCCTCCTCTAAGTTTTCATCACTTTCAGGAATGATGCACTATCCACAGTCCCCTATTTGCAGCCAGGTTATTTAAAATCTTTGCTCTTTTTCCTTGCTGAGTCTGCCATTAAGCCCCCTTTATTTWAAAAAATGGGCTTGTAGGGAACAGCTGTGCTAGCTGTGCCTGTAGCTGTACAGCTATCCCAAAGAAGACTGTCCAGAAAGGTGCCTGCCGCTGCCATATTGATCGGTTTATTGCTATAGATTGCTTTGTTAGGGATCCCTTACAGTTACCATATTCCTTTTGCTGTTCACTGAAATGTTAACAACTCTCYGTGATTCTTCCCAGTATCAGTGTTCAGGGGAAGCTCAGCCTCTATAGTCTTGGACTGGAGACCCAAATTAGGGTTAAAAAGAAAGGAGAAACATACTCTTGGAGTCTCCTGCCTCCATGGGAGACCTCAATGTGCTTCTGACTGAGAGAAAAGATCTGGACAGGACTGCAAACGGGGATTGCACAGGTATGAACAAGGAGCATCAAGATAGGCGTTCAAGGAGAAACAAAGAATTCTGGGATATGCATGACATGGCATCTGTTGCAACCCAGGTATTACRTGTCAGCAGAGAGAAAATGGCTCTTCACAGGCAAAGAACCTCTTTGCTGTGTGTCACCCAACTCAGTCTTATGACACCAGTTTGGTTCTTTGTCCTGACTGCAGGAAACAAAATCTCTCTCAAGATGTAAATCAAATCCATGCAGTGTGGAGTAGAGCYGAACAAAATGTCCCATCACCAAAAAAAGTATGAAACTGGAGCTTTATATCATGTTTTTATTGTACTTTTCTAGTCATACRTGAAACAAGAAGCACTACATTATGAGACACAGCTTTTATTTCAACAGCTCTCCTTAGGCAAATAGCTCTGCAAATGGTTTTAGTAGCTGTCCTTGTGCTCTTGCTCTTCAGCAAGCAGTGTATCTAACACTAGCTGCCATCTCATTCACAAGACTTTTCCCTTTGCTTCACGTCATGGCCCAATGCCCAGCTTTCTGCTGTGACAAGGGGCGGAGGGCAGTTTGTCTCATCTGAAATTCAGCTCAGCCTTGAGGAATTACTGCTAACCTTTCAAAACCACATTTAGCAGTCATACTGCACTTGCTCACATGGAAGTGAATCTCTGCTGCTCCCCACTTATCTAGTGAGCAGTTTCCTGAGACGTGACTTCAGTCACTGCTGCGGCTGTGATCCCACCAGCATGTCTGGAGAGGACTGACTTTACTTGTATTCTTTGGAGATCTCTCATGCCCCCTGATGCTGTGTGTCTGCCAAAGTGAATAGCAGTGATACATCTCCAGCAAGTTGTCAGTGCCTACAGGGAGCAGAGGAAAAGCAAAACTAGGAAGTGCAGCCACTCTCTTGCTCCACTTCAGCTGAGAGAAGCTATTCCATTTTCTACAATAAAAATTATCACACTGGCTCATTATCCCACGAAGAAGATATTCTTGGTGGTTTTACACACATGCCTGAAGCCCATCTTTCYTTATCTCTCTCTCCCAGCTCTCACAAGACCCAGGCCTGTGGCTGTCCCACCTCTAGGCTGATCACTTGCTGAGCTCCTGTCCAAACTGCCACCCCAAATGCCTTTCCATCATTAAAATCGCCCGCATCCCACCACTGCAGCACTGGAGGCCTGGGAAGAATTCAGGTGTGCAATTCCAGTCATGTGGTTTTCCCCRAATAAAAGGGCTGCGGTCCCAACCAGGCTTTTCAGTCCTGCACCCCAGTGCAGACCAATGTGCTGTACCTGCATGGACTTGCTGTTCCCCAGTCCCAGGGAGTGACTGACCAGCTGCCCATGATTTTCCTCTGCTTTTATGTAAAGTCACTTATTTCTCTAGAACAAACCCTGTCATTCATCAGATCACCGGTCACTTATTATAGTTGTTTTTACCTTCTTCAGAAGGAAAATGTATCTGTTGTATAAAAGATACATGTTCTGCTGATCCAATCAGGATCGGTACTGATGATGGGTAGAGCAAAAATATATGTAAATAAAAAGATTTTTTAAAAATAATGCAAAAGTATGGGAAGTAAATATAGAATGGAGATAAATGAAATGCCACATATACTTAAACACTTCCAATGCTCTGACGTTTTGTAGAAATCCTAAACTTCACGGCTGAGATATTCTACAAGGTATTGCCGTAGCGAGTGGCAGAGAGGACAGTGCATTTCCAGATTTAGACTTATTCTGGCTTCGACCATGATGAATACATGTGCTGAGAATGCCCAGCACAACTTGAGTATTCAGAAYTGCACACAGGCAGGTGGTACAGTGTTTTGGGATGCCACACGTATGGCTTTCTGCAATGTACCAAAATAAGTGATGAGTACCACATGTAGAAATGTCTGAGGCTTATGAATCTGTAGGAWTCATTTATACGTAAAAGTTCTCCTGCTTATACCTGCTTATACCAATTAGAAGTCCTTTTTTTTTCATTTTTAGGGTTTATTTATTTTTCTTTTTTGCTAACAGTTATGCTGATAAAAGCACTAGCATACATACAGTTTATAAATTGCTTTTTACTCATATTTGCGTCTAAGAATGAGACAATCTGTTGATCCTTGTCTATACTTAAAAAGTATAGTTCCTCGTGTAGAACATCTTATACTTAAGCATCTTATGCTGTCAGAAGAGATAGTAATAATATCTCTGTTTTATAGACAGGAAACTGAGGTTTTTTTTCATTAGGTTACTGTGAGAGTCTGCCTCCAGGGTAAACTGAGATGTTCATGATAAAATCATGGTGCAAAGGAATTTGTTAAGGTTTTCATACCCTTGAGCCTATAGATAGCTTGGATAGGAAGACTGGGGGAGAGGTCTCTAATGGAGACGGCTTACACATTACAGGTCTGAATGTTATCCACAGTGACAGAAGATTAGAAGAAAAGAGTCAGGGGAGGCTGGAGTCCTGGGGCCAAGTGAGGCCAGGGTTCCCAGAGCAACACTGGCTGCATTCAGGGGAGCAGGCAGATCTAGGAGTCTGCGAATGAGTATTTGACTCTGAGGTTTAGCTGGGAAGAAAAGGTTAGAAATTCAGTGGAGAATAGTTTGGAGATTGTAGATTGGAGATAATCTAAAACCCATTTGACCATGCGTTTGAAGGAAAAGCAAGCTGGAAGTGTTGACTGGAGAACCTGAGAAATCGAGGATGCTCTTAAAGAGCAAAAATGTGCTGTAATGTAAAGGAAAGAGCCAGAGGAAAGTAAGGGTGAAATTATTATTAGCCAGAGATTTGAGCCAATCCAATTGTGGCTACTGAAAGAGGAAGGTCCAACTCTTCTGCCCTCTGTCTCCCTTCTGTTCTTAGCCAGAAGCTACCCCTTCTCCTGCCCCACTGGTTTTCAATTCACTGTTGAGAATTCAACTCAATGAAACCCTGTAGGAAAAGCCCAGCTAAAAGCCTCAAACGGATGTTTTCTGTGGGGTTAATGAGTTGAATTAGCCCACAGAAAAATCCAGTGAGCTGGCACTCCTGCAGCTCAACAAGAGAATAGCAAGAGCTGGAAAGGATGGGAGTGACACAAGAGTCCCCCTCAGCAGCCGTGAGTGGTTAGATTGGCTCTGTTGCCTTATGTAACGTCAACCTGAGAAGTCGCAGAAAAAGTAATGAAGTGTGTGTGTCAGGGAGATGAACAGATAGGGTGGGGTCACTGGGGAGAATGACTAGGCTAGAGGAAAAAAAGGCAGATAAAAACTGCTTTATGACTGAGAAAAAGGGAGTTTCAGTACTGAATCTATGCTGGTGGAGAGGCAGATGGGTCTACAGGAACAAGGATGAATTAAGTTAGAGATATAGAAGTGCTTAGATAAGAATAAGGCAGAAAGAAAGGACAAGAAAATTAACTTGTAATGGAGGAAGTCAGCCTGGTTATAGATTTGGATTTGGAAATGATCCACAGGCCAAGATCACTATTGGAAGGGGCAGAGGTGAAGAGCAAACCAGAGCTAAGAGTAAGCCAGGACAGACTTTGCCATGGGAGAAGGTGGAGAGCAGCAGGTCCCAATGGTCTAGAGAGAGAATACCTTAAAGAAACAGAGAGAGCTGAAAGCATATAAGAGCATGGATATTATTATCCATGCTGATGCAGTGAGGATCACTGGCTGTGCTGAGAGAGAGCAAATGAAGGTAAGAGAGCAATCACAACAAAGTCAGAGGGAGAATAGTGCTTCAGCAAAATCAAGCGCCCTAAATGTCAGATGTGGTGTGTGTAGTGTGCACACTGGAAGGTTGCATGACAATGTGAGGACAAAGAAATAAGCATCTAAGCAATTATAGGGGTCAGCAGCAAAAGTAGTTAAGGTTAAGAGAAGGGCAGAGAAAGGACAGTAATCAAAGTCAGAGGGGAAGGTCCTGGAAAGATGGACAGGAGACAACAGAAAGAGGAGGGGAGATGTGTAATAAAAGATAAAACTGAAATGGGAGGCAGATGCAATTCCCTTGATGGTTATGAAAGAAGGCTGAAGCAGTGTTGTTAATACTGCTTTAGCCTTTGGCATGTGAAAAGTGAGAGTAATTGCACATTACATGGCAGGGGAAAGCCCCACTCACAGTCTCTCTGTCTGGCCAGTTTGCATCTGATCCTCAGGTCCTGACTCCTGGACTTTTATTCCTACCTGTCTCATCCTGCCTACTTTTGGAGCTTAGTTCATTTGCATGCAAGCAGACACCTGCCTTCTCCATATCACCTGGGCCTAGGAAAAGGAGCATGGGGAATCTAGGAGAGCTTGCATACCTACTCTCAGCTCTGGTGATTAAACCTGACACCAGTCTGCAGCAGTTTTGAGCAGCAATCTTTCTGAAGTCCTAGTACTAAACATGCTCAGTTCAAATAGCACTTGTTGAATTGAGCTGTGAGGGTACAGTGAGCTTTTCCTGAGCACATGTGATCTGAAATTTCTCCAAAGGCTTCTATCACCCAACCAAATTTGGGCAGACTGTTCAAGAATAACAAAATTCCATTCTTTGACAGAAAGCCATCTCCCTACTAATTGTGAAGCACTGCTTTAGCATGTTGGGACACTGTAACTTTTCCAAAATAAAATGTCTGCCAAAATTCTAAGCTAAACAATATTATTTCCTCAATTGCTTTCTTGCAGATGGTTTTGGCTGCTATTTCCTCCACCTTCCTCATAAAATTTCATCACAAAGCAGTCACAGGGGCATGAAAAAATTGGGCCCAAAAGCTGAAAGTCTTCTAAGGAGCAGTGCCAGGTTTGTCTTCTGTGGATGTCTTCCCCATCACCTCACTGCTGCTCTGCTTCTGCACACAAAAAATCTCTCCTCCCTCCTGCCAGAGGTCTCCCACACTGAATCCCTTTCCATGTGAAACCTGCTCCCCAGAGTGAACACACTTGTTTGSCTCCTGCACCTGGCTACTTGGGAAGGGCACGGATCCTACTCCCACTGTGGGGGACAGCGGTGGCACTGTGCAGTCTAGCAAGAGTGCAGGCAGAGATCTGCAAATCTCCTTCTGACATGTATGAGGCCTGCGCACAGAGAAGGATGAGGCAGCCCAGAGATTTGTAGTCTGCAATAAATATATACAGTTGAAAAGTGAAGGAAAACAAAGGAGAAGTTTTCTTCTTTTATACCCCTCTACATCAGTGGTAAATACCACACTCAGTCATTCCGGAGGTGCATGGAGCAGGAAGGGATACTCACACCATCTAATTTGAGAAATCTCATTGTGGCAGCAACCTGAACTAGGAGACCAGCTGCCTGCTTAATGGAAGAAAACAGGAATTAGGACTTTAAATAGCATCTCCTCTGACTATGCAGGGAGCTTAGGCTCCTACCTGAGGGCTGCCACATAAGTTAGATGCCTGAAAGATGATATCAGTAATCCTCCATGTTCATTGTAGCATGGGTGGGAGCCTGGGAGCAAAGCAGAGCAGAGCAAATGTGGTTGAGGATGAAATAAACATAAAATAAACATCTTATTTACACACTGATGAGGCCAAGGAGCCCAAGGGCCAGGGATTTGGTTGTGCTCGGCACTGCTCAAGCAAAGAACAAAAGTCACCATCATAGGGTATTGCTGCACTTCCCACAGCCCAGCTGCTGTTTTCTCATGTTTTGTGATCTTTTGATCTTCACTTCACATCATGCATCATTTTCCTCTTCAGCTTTAACCTGTGTTCTCCTGGTGCCTGCTTTACTTCAGGGAGTGAGGAGGGATGGCTGTACAACCCTGTCTCTGGAAGTGAGACCTGGAAATGTTGCTTCTTGGAGAGCTTATGTGTGTCCATCACCTCTGCCACCTCCTCAGCTGAGGGAGGTTTGGGCTTAGCCGTGGAGGTGACCATACAGCAAACGGACAGACAGGCCATCTCTGTCACATCAAGGGAGGCAGTTTGTTATATCTTGATTTCACTTTTCAAATTCTGAGAAACATCTCATGGTGATATCAAGTTGATGCTAAATTCAGTTAGTGAAGCCTAGCAATCTGCACCAAAACAATGGTATGAAAACATAGCTTTTGTTGTATTTACTACGGAGTAGTTAGTTTGTTTCCATGGTTTTATCTAGGAGAGCAATCAGATACTTCCTCCCTGACTGCTCAGGCCTCCAGAGACCCTGTGTGGTGGTGCAAGGCATCGCAGGCTGTATTTTAATTTATTCTACAATTCAGAACTGGCAAATGACACTTTTTTCCTACCTACTTCATGACCAACCCTTCCTCTCTTTTTCTGGCCTTACAATTCAGTCCTGCTTTCTGTGTTAGTAAAGAAACCTCATTCAGTGCATGGAGAGAGCACTGTAGGTATCATGGCTGCAGGTACTCTTATAAAACCAGGCATATTGCAAATGCACTTGACCGCCTGCCCAACCTGTCTACTTACTTGAGTGGACTCTTCACTGTCAGAGGTAAGTCCCACAATCGGGAATTCCCTCCCAAGGGTAGAAAAACATGCTCCTCATTTTTCAGACCATGAATTGAACTGAGGGAGAGATTATGGGCACCCGCCTGCCCAGGCAGTGCGTGACAGCCACCAAGCCAGTGTGGCTCCCAAGGGCAGGCCTGCCACACGGCCTTCCCAGCTGGGGAATCAGCTAGCCAGAAAAGCTGTGCTGTTCGTGCCCACAGGACTAGTACCAGCTAAATGGCAAGGCTGCACTGGTGGTACACTGGAAAGCAGATCTCCTCAGCCCTAACATAACCTTCCTAGTCTTCCTACCTTGAGAAGRTATGTCTAGCCAAAAGTTGTGTAACTGGTGATGTGCACTGTATMCAGACTTCTCTGCATGAAACCAGAAATTGAGTACTATTTTCCTGTGGAAGTACAAATTTTCATAAAATTTTGGGGATGYCTGACTTGGGTGAAGGGAGCTAGGTCAGTGCCTTAAGTGCTGAAACAGCACAGGGCCTTAAGATCAACTGGACCTGTGTCTATGTGCAGTTAGACACAGATTAGATTTTTAAAAAGAAGAGGACTTAAAGGACATGTGAGATCCCTAACATTTGTTCAGCAGGACCTCACATTTCCCTCCACTGCTCAGAGACTCAGAGACMGTTCATCACTGTTTTCCAGAACAGCAGTAACCAAAGCACATCCAAACCACATCTTCCCCTGTTAACTTCTTAYGTGATTTTTCTCCTATACAGAAAAAAGACCAGAGCTGAAGGAGGCAAGAACAGGGGTTAGAGGGGAGGGGAGAGCCAGAGGGTGCACACCACAGTTAGCCCCATGGTAAGGTGGAGGTTTGGAGATACGYAGAGATGGAGACAGGGTAAGCAGCATTCAGGGCACCAGGAGGGGGAGAACAAGAGGCAGATAGACTCCTGGAGGAGGAAAGAAAGAGGGGAGACTGCTAGGGGAGGAAGAAGGGATGCTGAAGTCCTTCCTGGAGGGGCTGTTTTTTCGAGGTCATGATGCTTATTTTTCTTCAAGCAAAGAACTGAATGCTCTGGGGCCACTAGTGGTCATTATGTCCCCAATGGTTCCTGCTGCAGGCTTCTCCAGGTTCCTGGGTAATCCCTGTGCTGCTCAGTGAGGCAAATGTGAGCTCCCAGCTGTCAGAATGGCTTGAAAACAAGAGAAGATTTTGATCTTGGACACAGCAAAGRCAAAATTCACTTTTTCTTTTTTTTCTCGCTTTTCCAAGCATTTTACATGTCAAAATGAGCTGGAAAGCCCACGTGTTTCTTTTCCTCTCTTTGTCTCCAAACTCAGCACACACAGGACTGCCACCATATAAAGTGGAGAAGGGGGAGGTGAAAAAGAAAAGGTGGTTTCCCCTTGTTCTGTTTGTGATTCCAGCTGTGCTTACTTCCCTTTCTGATGGTCTGAGGGAACTATGACTATTTGTTCTGTCAAGAACACATTGTTCCTCTTCCTACTTCACCTGCTGTTTGATTACAGGGTACTACTTGAAACATTTGTGGAACAAAAGSGATACCTTTAAATAAGTGCAAAGAAATGCTTTCTTTCTGGCTGACAAGTGAGAGCTAGCTACCTAGCATAGTTTTTTTGCACATCCCAGCTGTGTGAAACATGGTCATTTATCACAGAGGAAGACTTTGATCTTTCTCCGTGTTCTTGTCAGTTAAATAACTGATATATCTCGCAGATGGACCTCATACTGATATAATTTTTCTTCCTATAGCTCCTGCAGTCATGATTCTAAATTTCCAATTGAGCCTTTTCTTCAGTTGCCTGTGTTTTAGAAAAGCAAATGCTTCCTATAAAGAGAGTAGAAAGAGGTTTGCTTAGGAACAGACTCTGATCATTGGTACTGAAGCTGTTATTCCTGTGACCAGGATATATCTGGGATCTGGTAGTGAAAAATCTTTGTTAGGTGCCAAAGGAGCAGCCTGCTCTGTGGTCCATAGAATCGGACCCTCTCCTACTTGGCAAAACTGTTTATGACTAGAACGTTTTAAGGACAGCAGGAAGATACTTCATAACAGTAAGGACTTTTTTTCAGAACTGTATTAAGCCATTTAAAAATAGCAAGTTTATTTCAAGTCCCATCATGCCTTGCCACATGCTTCCTGCTTTTTCCCTTCTTGCTTGCTTTTCTGTTTCCTTTCCTAGTGTTTTTCTTAAGCAGCAAAAAACCTCTTGTTTACATAAAAAATCAAAATGGAGAAAAAAAGAAAATACAGCTCTGGCAATTTTTTCAGAGTTTAACATACTGCAGCCACCTGGCATTGCCCCATCCTGGTGGGAGCCAGAGGCTGGCAACCAGCAGAGTGAAAGCACATGTTGGCTGTTCTATGTTGACAAGCTGAACTGATGCTGGCCTCGCATTTCTCTGAGGTAATGTGAAGGATTGCCATCTTCTCAGTGAGATGTGGTTTAGTCAGAGTGCCCAAGTGCAGCTCACATGCCCTTTGCAGCAATGACCCTGTAAATTCTTCAAGCTTTGAAATCTAAATCTCACTTCTTGGCTTCCTAGTTCAAACACCTCATCTGCTCTGCTCTTTCAACCATAGCCTTATAGCAGTGCTGGCATGGCTCTCCCTTGCAGTCATCCATCATGAGGGAGGAGTAATACATTTGGCACAGGCTAGAATATTTTCTGGTACCTGACCTGCCTCATCCGGGGGCATACACCCAGGCCAGGTAAGCTTTCTGTGGCCCAATTTTGAATTTTTCATGTGCCAAAGAGGTGCACTCCCTCCTTTTCCCCAGACCAGGGCTTCAGCCAGGCCCCCTGATACCGAGATATCCCCATTTCCAAAYCCCCTGCAGGAGTAGTGGTAGCAGCCTGCCTGCCAGTCCAGATCCCGCTGACTACTGGGGTGCAAGGGGGGCAGGCAATGGGTGACTTGCAGTCTGGTTTTGTGTGCACTTTATCACTATGTCCGACCACTAGGTCAGATGAAAGGGCCCTCTGCAAACCAGGGGGACTTGCTCAAGCGATTCCTGGCCACCTAGGCCTGGGGAGCAGCTTCTGTGCACTTTAAACATGATGTCTGTCTCTGAAGAGTTGGCAGCTGAGGAAAGAACGAATTTGAAGAGCATAAAAAAAGGAGAAACTGAAGAATGGGAGAGTTAAAAGGAAGAAACAGAGAAGAGGCCAACAGGAAACACTGTATTGCTCAGAGAGAATAAGAAAATGAAAAAAGGAAGGGGCGAACAACGCAGAAAGAATGTAAAAACACAATAAACTGGCAAGTTTTAGAGAAAAAAAAATTAAGACAAGGCATAATCATAAGTTCCTGGGGTATGTTTTAGTACCAACCAATGTATCTTGCATGCACTTGCAGACTGTTCTTCCATTGCACTTAGGGAGGACACAGAAAGCCGGGTCTGGCACAGACTCTTTAAACCCTGTCCCTGCCAGTTGGATCATTCAGAGCACACCAGTTCTCTCAAAAGGAACAATGCCAATATTAATATTTGTGTGAATGTGTTTGAAAGATTATACTGCTGACCCTTACCCTTTGGGCAGTGATTTCCCCCGCTGAGCTGTGTGCTTTGCAACAAAGGTCTGTGGCAAAAGCCCCGTTTTTGTATGAGAATTTTTTGAGATGAAATGACTTGTGCACATTTGTCTGGGAAGGCACTGCCAGAACTGAAACTAGAGCCCAGATGTTCTGAGTCCCCTGGTCTGTCCACATGAGGGCGGGGGGGGAGGAGGGGGGGGAGGAGTTGTTGTATTTATATTCTTTAATCTCCAAACTGCCTACAAATATAGTTAAAGGTGCTCATTATCTGCAGTGCCAGAATTGTTATTTTAAAAGTCTATTTCACTATTTCCACTTCTAGCCAAAAGAAACATTGCTCCATTTTGCCAAGGTGCCATGGACCAGACTCCTGAATCATTATGTCGCTAATATCCAGTGAATCCTGTTTTAAGTTGACCTGTTCTGAATAACATTCCCTAGTGACAGCTACCGTTTCTTCCAAAATTAACATCCTCCCTCGATGAAAAAAAAAAAAACCCTAATCATTATTATTATTTAGTTTGAATATGTCATAAGGACTTTCCCTTTAGCTGCCCCAAGAAGTCTACTGGCACCTGGTTGGAGATCTGAAGATTATTTACATTCCAATGGAATCTGCTGGGAAAGTCCAGGACTCTCTGCGCTTTGAACACAGCACATCTGAGGAGAAACGCGTGATTGCTGTAATCTGAGATGGGCCTCTTTTCTCAAGCATCTGAAGCTGTTGTCCAGTTGCAAATCAGCTCTCTGCAAGTTTAACTGACTCAAGTATATAACAACAACCACAAAGAAAGTATGCAGGTGCTGGCCAAGCACATCTGGCYGAGTTTGTGAGGTGATGATAGCCTGTAGCATGAAAACTTAGGTTTGCTGTTTGTTTGCCATGTGTTCAAAATTACTATTATTATTTTACTGACTATAGCATAGATGCTCCGTAGTCACAAATATCAAAAGGAGAAAAGATATTCTATAATTTTCCCCTATGATGCCCTTAACAGAATGTATTATCAAAGCAAAGCTGTTTTCTTACACATAAAGCCCCTATAATGGAGCAGGACAAAAYTCAAAGGTGAGCACTTTTAACCACAGGTTATTTCAGAGCTGGAGAATRCAAGGGCAGCTTCATCAACTCTCTGGCCTTCATTAGGGCAGCGCCTGCCCTAGACAAAATATTACTAGTTCTGCTAACATGGTGTCAAATCAGACTGGAGTGAGAGTAAAGGCCTATGATCCAGATGAAATGAGTAATACCAGTCAAGTTACTTTCAAAGCTGTCTCAGAAATTCTCTGCAGTGTGGGCAAAATTTAATCTTAGTGCCTCAAAAGTGAGAACAAAAGTTGCAGCAGCCGAAGRCCAGGCTGCTCTTGTCATGTGAAGATGGAGAGGAAGGCAAACGCAAGAAGGCAGGATGAAAATCATAGGGAGGGCCCTTGAGGACAACATTTTGCTGCTAGAGGGTAGGTTACAAGGGGAAAAGGGCCTGTGCTGAAAGAGGTAGTAGCTGCCATGCACACATCAGCAGCAGCCAGACTTTATTTCCACAGCTCCGACATGAGTAAAGTGGAGGGAGCGAGGACCATCATCATATCCTACCTGCTCCTCTAGGCAATGACCCGGAGTTCATATCAGAGCCAGCTCTGACCACCTTAAATCACATCTGACTGGGCTTGGAAAAGAGATGTAATGATTTTTAAAGCAATTTTACTCAGCAGGGTTTCACAGTGAGTCCAAAAGTGTCTTTGCTAAAGGTAACCATTGAGGGCAACAGATGAGAGAGGTGAACRAACAGGATTTTTGAAAGGTTCAAAGTGAAGACAGGAGAGTCTTTTATTCCCACTATTTTGCAAGTCCCRTTGAAATAGGAGCAGCTGCCCTCAGCACCTCCAGTCGGGATCAAAGCCATGTGGATGGATGGGGGCCTGTTTTGAAGAGCCATCACATTACCACCCTCCTTGCTCCCACCAGAAGTCTACAGCCCCTGCTCATCCCAACAGTGTGAAGCTGCAGCATCCCATCGGCCTCCTTGCTCTAAGCAGATGGTCTTGCACAGACTGCCTAACATAGAGACGGCCTCAAATGTGGCCCTCAAACCCTGACCAGAGATCCAGAGAAGTGACACATGATGAACAACCAGTGATGACTGCCTACGTGGTTGTACTGTGGCTTTCACGAGCACCTGGCAGGCACACCAGATGGGCAGAATAGCTGCGTAGGCCCTTGCTGCTCTTTCCTGCCTGTAAACGGTTGCTCGTTGCTTTGATTTACCTTAACCCGACTTCTGCCAGCTACCAGTATAGCCTGGGAAAGTTTGAGGAACCTCTTACTAAACACAACATCAACCAGTCAAGCAGATTTCAACTGTGAGAAACACCCTATGACTGGCGTATTAGAAACTGCACTTTTATCTTTTTTTCTGTTTGTATGCCATATATAAGGAAACAGAAACAAAGGAAAATGCTAAATTAGCAAACACAACCTTATATGCAAGTATTTTAATATGACTGCCAAAGGAACAGCCCAGTATAGCWTCAAAATCTACATGTTTGCTGAGGAACATGGGTTTGTTTGGAATCCAAACATGACAACATAGTGTAGGATTCACTGCAGAAATAGGAAAGGTGCATTTCTTCTTGATTTCCCAATGGTTTGTTTGTGGATAATAGTTCCTTGCTAGGAAATGTCATCATTTGACACTAGACAATAGTTTGGTCAGAATATACTGGGGATTTTTCACATCTATCCTGAGTTACTGTAATTCCTCATAACAGATGCGAAGTGATTGCCAGCATCCTCTCCAGTGAGGGCTTCCTAGAGCATCTCTCRGCACTTTCAGGATCCTTACCTGTTCTCAGTCTATTTCTGAAGTAAGTTTAAAGCCTTGATCTTAACATCTAAACTCTTGTGTCAAATACTGAATTCAGATTCATGACTGCTTAAGATGTTTTATTTCACAGAGTTTAAGGGTTGCAGTTATAGAGCAGGTTCCTCGATGAGAGCAGGGAAAGCCCAGAGTCCCTTCACCAACTCTTCAAAGCCTTTCTCTCTGACTAACCCTTCCCCCCATGGTAAGAGCTTTGGAAAGTTGGAGGCCTGTCAGTCTGCCTCACACCCCAAAATCAATACAATTTCCCCTCAGAAGCCTACAGATAATCCCTCCCAAACTTGTTATAGGAGATAACTAGAAAATCCTTCTTCACGCTGAATTGTTTTCTCCCGAAGCAAGAGAAGAGCCAGAGGGTCTGCAGGGTGTTAGCGAATTTACTATTGTTAGCTGCTTTTATCCAGAAAGCGCCAAACTAATATGGATGTCATGGGCACAGCATAAAACACAAAAGCAATGCTAGGATTTGAGAGCAGGAGCAGGGCAGGGAGTAGGCATTGCAGGTGAACAGATACAGCTCTAATCAACTGCAGCTGCAGACACTTGCAAACTGCTCTGAGATCCCTGAATGCAAAGGGGCTGTGTAAAATAAAAAGTAGGGTTTTGTTTGTTTGTTTGTTTTTGGAATGGAGACATGCGCTCTCTGATTGCAGACTGGCTACCTCACACATTGCTGAAGCTGAGGTGGAGGAAGAGGCACTGTTACTCTTCTCTGACCCCAGGCAGGCATGCATAAAAGGCTAACCATGTCTCCTGGGTCAGTGTATGTTGGTCAGATGTCATTTGAGCAGTGCTGAGCRATGCTGTGACTGCTGCATGGTCGCTACGTGGCATCTGGGGAAGTCGCATCGTGGAGCCAGGGTACTGAGCAGCTGCATTGCCCAAAGATGACAGACACTCGCTGCTCCCACTTCCCTCGCACCACTCCTGAGAACTAGCAAGGCAGAGGGGATCTGGAGATCCCCTCTGGAGATGTTCCTGGATCTCCCCATGATACGGACCGTATGACTGGGCTGTTGCAAATGACATGTTGTGTTCCTTTTGGTGACTTGCTCAGTATGCAAAGGGAAACRGGGCAGAACAGACACAAGAAGTTCTGTGTTATCCGATAGAAATGTCTAAGCAAAGCCGTTTGCACAACTGTCAGAGAAACCACTGACTACAGCATTAAAACATATACACACACCTGCTATGGAAAAGAGGTGTTTTCTGCAGTAATACAATGTGATTGAGTATAATCCCAAAGGCTGTGGAGGAAAAGGGAGTAAAGGGCTTGAGTTTTTTTTATCCCCAGTCTGCTATCATTGAWTTTTTTGGAGAACAGCTGACTTCCCTTCTGCTTGCAGATCTCTGTGTGTGTGTGCATGTGTGTGTGTGTGAACCATCTACCCCCTATACTGACCTTTAACATTTATTTTGGCTGTGTAGAATAGAGGAGGAGGCATTAAAACCAGAGTCCGGTTTCCATCATGCAAAGGTGGATCGCTCTCAAGGGTCGTAGGTCTGACTCACACACCCAGCTGCAGTGGTGACATTACCACCTGACTCCTTCTGTCTCTCTCTGTGCACAGATGTCTGCACCACTCCTCTGCTGGCTTAAGCTAATGTGCCATGCAGTAAAAACTAATAAACCAGCTGTGAACTGGTGCAACTGGGGAGTAAATACACTCTCAATCCTGCATGCCTAGTAGGGACTAACTTGCCAGCATTTGCTTTTCAGAGTCCAAAGGATTCTCAGTAGCTGCACTTTGGCTATCTAAATTCGCTCTGCTCTTCCCTAGAGGCATACTAATTTTCTTCCTTTCCCTTTTTAACCATCAGAGTGAATGGTTACAGTCTCAGGAGTGGTTCTTATCTCTCACTGTCATCGTGGTTGCCCTATGGCCATAGATGATATCATTTCACAGCATATTTGGCATTTCATCCTCCATTACTGCCCTCACTGAAAATTTTGTCACTGATTTCATTTGGCACTTGCTTAGCTCCGTGARTAACACCACACCAGGATTGCAGGACTGAACCTGTTTAGAGTTTCAGAGGTTTCAGGATGCAACAATAACGGTTTGTTTATACTGTGTAGCTCCAAGTCAGTTACACAAAACAGCCTTGACGTAATGTTTGCATATACAATACTCTGCTGTATAGGGAAGCAAAGATTAAGAATTTTTTATAATAGAATCAAATCTGGAAGGCATATAAGAAGGACTCCATATTTCTTAAAGAATGAGCCTGAAAATGATAAAGAGCGTGCCAGAAAGCMAGATCCTGGAGAATTTAAAGGAGAGTTTTCTCCTGGCACTGCTGGTCAGAGTTAAAAATTCCACATCAGATTTGGGAATTGGGAATTTGCTGTGAGTCCACTGGGAACAGATTTGCTTTCATCCTTCTTAAGTAAATTACCGATTCTTTCTTTAAAGGCCACTGCTTTATTTGGGCTATAAAGTAATGACTTTGGAGGGAAAAAGGCAACTTGGACTTCCCCTTTGATATTTCTATTCATTTTGCCAATAAGTAGTGGAAGTTTGATACTTCCTTTTATGTCTACAATAGAGCACAAAAGTACACGGTAAACTCCTGTTTCTATTGCAAGCAACTCACACAAAAGCAATAGCAAAAATTTGAGGGTGATTTCTCCTAGAGATATTCCAAGACAAAACAGTGTATTTCCCGCAGATTTAACCGCACATTAGACTCATAATGAACCACTAGGGACACTCTGTGTTGCTTATGTTGCACTAATGAAAAGCATCAGAGGACAAAATAAGCTCTTAAAAATTAGTAGAGGCCTTCTGCTGTAACGGACAGTTTTCTGAACATCTTTGAAAATAAGGAGTAGCTATATGGTATGTTTCTTTAAAAGG
The DNA here is from genome assembly GCF_003343005.1 of Rhea americana. Lineage (NCBI taxonomy): Eukaryota > Metazoa > Chordata > Aves > Rheiformes > Rheidae > Rhea > Rhea americana. Next base: position 403,681 of record NW_028186509.1, on the reverse strand, counting down.
TCTCACACCTAGAAAATTCCCAGAATTCTTCAAAATTGTTAAGAAAGGTAAGGTTTTAAAGGAGGATTAATATTGGAGAAAACCAACACACTTTCAAATTCATAAGATCTTCCTCAGATCTATGATGATCAGAACTTCGATATTTCTATGTAAACCTTTTGCTTTTCATGAAAGCACACACAATAATTTTTTTGTAATTCAGCTTATTTGTCCCGGTATGAAGAACCAAGCAGTTTTTGTTCAAACTAGCAGTTCTGCACAATCACAAATTCCATAACCTTCAGGTTGGGCTATTAAAATAGCTTGTATATTTTGTATTTTCTTATGCAAAACAGATAGATGAAGAGACTGAGTGTTTTCATTTGTTCTCTTTACAGAAAAAAACATAAAGAAACTTAGAAGAAAAAAGGCTTTTTCTTCTTCACACCATAATCTCTCTCAAAATGGAAGAAAATAGTGTTTATCCTGTATCTTTGTTCTACTATCATTGCTTCAGCTTGGGTTATAGATCTTTAGTAGTATTTAAATACTGAGTGCTTTTAGCCAGTTTTACAAGCAAATGAAGGCATAACCTCTGTTTCAGCAATTCCTTTAGAGATGGTCAGGTTTTTACAGAYTGTTGAAATCTTGTAATAACTTTCACCATATATAGGAGGAGAAGGCAATTGCTTGTCTGCTGAATTTCCCTGTTATCGGATTTAGAGGAACAATACACAAAAAATTTTAAGGAGCTGTCTGTAACCACTTTCTCTTGTAAAAAATCTTTTAAAAACATGTTCTATTATAAATCCATCATGTTTGTGTAAACAGTGTTTACTTACATGTTTTTATAGCACTGAAAGATTCTCTTCATGTAAATCTTAAAATCTTCTGTGAGCTCCTTCCTTGCAGAAAAAATAGTTTCAGAAGAAACATGCTTACGTATGTTTGTGTCTGTGTCTGTGTGTATGTGTTTGCATGTCTAAGATTCACATGAAAAAATACATAAAATTATTTTTAACTCAAAGTTGCCTCATACAGAAGCCATATACATGACCACTGTTGTATTGAATAAATCACAAGCCAATTCTCCTACCAAAACACAACTTACTTTTTTGGTGTCATCAGAAATGTAATGCTTTTCAAGGAAGGGGGTGATCCTAAGAAATTTCCTGGGGAGTGCTGAGAGGAAATTGAAGATATTTTCATGATAACATTCAGATTTCTGACTTATCCTTAGTTTTGAGCTATGATTAGATCTCATTTGCTTTCTGACTCCGTTGCTTACCACCAGAGAAGAAAAAGCTACCTATGTTACTCATTAACAAAATTAAACATATTTTTGAGTCATTTTTGGACAAGAATCATGTTTGTTCACTCAATTTTGAACATGGTGCTTTCTATAAAAGGTTGTGGAAATGTTTAGCAGGCCTGGAAATCTTCTCAGAAGAAGCTAAAATATTATTACAATGTGCCTCAGGAATCCTGGAATTACCCAGCTTTCCCAGTGGCTGTGCAGTATTGTCAACGGACTGCAGGGGATTTCACGTGTGACCAACTGGGACAACACTGGCATCAAAGCATCCGTTTCAAAAGCAACATTCTCCCTTTGAAGACCAACAGGGACAACATATGTTCTCTTGCTGTCCCTTCACATTAACGGTTTTATTTGATTTTTATGTCCTARATAAGCATACTAAATATGAATGAGGAATGATAGTGTCACGTACCTCCACCTTCCATGGCTATTTCATACAGATTCCCCCTTTTCTGTGTCTCAACGGAGAGTGTTTGTGTGTTCTGATCTGGGGAAAGTGGCATCTGAGAGAGAGAGATGCAACAGTGGACAACCCAGTGTTAGTCTGAGCTTGTTCACAGGAGCTGAGTTAGGAAATGCAATCATCAGGCCCAACTCTTGATTTGTGAGTATGCAGGCAACTGTGAGTCAGGGGAAAATCAAGCATGCTTGTGTTGCTATACTGTGGTATGCAGTGAATAGGTGTAGGAAAAATATCCTTCTCTTAAGTGTACCAAAAGTTATAGGCTGTCTTGGGAACWGTGGTTATTGTTTACTAATACCACATGTTCAGTCTGATAGTGAAATAACATACTGTGTTAATAAAAGGCTACAGAGGTCTATAACTAAAATCTCAGTAGCTGTGTAAAATCATTTTCCTAGATCTTTAAGTTACGAGTTGCAGCATCGGTATTCCTATAACCATAGAGTTTACTAAAATAGATATTTAGGCCTATTTTATGGATGAAATGTTACAAATTTTCAGGACAGGAGAATGGATGTATCAGCATTTAGTATTTACTATTCTAAAAAACACACCTTTTAAAATTACTTTTCTGTTTTCTCCACACATGTGGAGATCAAGTTAAGCAGCAACTAAAACTCCATGCTRAGGAGCTGAAGCAGTGTGCTTTCCGGGAATGCTACACACTCATTCAGCTTGGATATCAGCTGTATCTTCTGACATGACTACAAATTGCCAGAAAGAGTCATTACATGACTTTGTTTCAACAAAACTATTCATCATGCGTCAGTGTCAGATGACTGGCCATAAACAAAGTGGGCTGGCATGTGTTGGGAGCAAAGGGCACCTTAGACCCCACAGGTGCCCTAGAAGTCGGGTGAAGGACTCTGCAAGCTGTGGAGGCTTAGGAAAGCCACCAGTGTGGTGGTAAGGATATCCAGAAAGAGAACAGTCGCCACCAAAGGAAGAAGAAGAAGAAATATGCAAACATGAATGAGAATGTTTGCAAATGCACTAGGAGAGTGGACCTACTAAAACCAAAGCTAGTAAAATGATCTTTGTCTCAGAGGGTGTGGACCAAAACCTGGCATTTCCAACTCCTCAGTAAAYTGTGGCTAACTGTAATGGCATTACAACGCTATTACAACGGTATTCTTTGTTTTAATCAGCAGGAAGGGACGCACCCTTTTTTCCTCACATGTGTCTCCTGTGCACTGTTACCTGTAGATAACCCATCTCTGCCTGTTTGTCTTGAGGCTAGGCAGCTGGGGACCTCCTGGTGCTGGGGACAGCAAGAGACACTGTGGGGATGCTGCCAGCATGATGGCAACTCACTTTTGGTGTATGCAACTGAAGGGGATCCACAACCGTTTTGCTCCAGTGCTGGCACTGAGGGCACAACGTGGGCAGCAGCAGGTGCTGAGGATACCCACTGGCAGGATTTCCCTATGCTGTACTTCCTTCTGTGCACTCATGGCACCATTTTCACCCCAGCAGTCTCCTATAGCAGGTGAGGTTTCCATGCACTTAGAAACCCTCTTTCTTTCCATGAGCTCTGCAAGGTTTGGGACCAGTTTTCATCAAGGCAAGCGAAGAGCATCTGAAGCGTTCACAGAACAGCTTCCATGCAAGTGTGTATACCCATGTGAAAACTCATTATATTTTGAGGAACTGGGATCATTTTTCATCAGTGCCTGGAGGTATCCACGTAATTTTAGAAAATACATAGGATCCTGCGACTCAACTGACCTGATTTTGATTTGTGAATTGGGATTTTTTTTTTGCCTTGTCAGAACTCTTCAGAGGTTACAATGCCCAAATTAAGAAGAGAAGGCAAAAGGGACAGTGTATTCCACTGCTCTTATTATTTTTTTTTATTATTTCTGGTTATTAATTAGCAGAAATGAAAAATAGGACTTAAATAAAATTAGTGACAATTGTTTTTAATAGAATGATGGTTTCACAGAAAAAAAACCTCAATAATTTCCAGTAAAACTTGGAGGGAAATTACAAGGTTTGATTATGAAGTTTTGAGTGCATTTAATATTTTTCTTTTAAAATATATATTTTTTTCTTTTCAAGCAGATTTGATTTGTCCTATAAATGCTAAAAATACAGAACCCAAGAAGTCTTTCTTTTTTCCAGTAGGTAAAAACTTTCCAATTTAGACTTTTCACCTCTGTCCTGTAGAAGAAAGGTTTTAAATAATATTAATGAGATGGGGAAAAAAATGTGTTTTACTCTCCTAAATACTTGTACATTCCATATATGCTGTACCATTTTGGTGCTTTGCAGGAGCAATTTATAATACCTTTCTGATTTTGTCTTACTTGCTCGCAAACTTAATTCCCCACTACCTCAAAGGACAGGAATCCATAGGCCAGATTTGACCTTACTGAAATTCTGAATTCTGTAATTGTTGAATTTGGTCTGTTATGATTAGAAAGTGTGCTTAGCTGGCAAGGAAATGAGCTGAGCGTATGTGCTTAATTTTAAGCATTCTTTTAATGCTATCCCTTTTCAACAAACCACTTAGACACATGCTTAACAGCCCGTGTGCTTGAAGTTAATTAAGTGCCTAATTGCTTTTCTGAATGTGGATCTGAATAGGGATGGACTAAAACATGTACTTTATTTCTTGGTTAAATTGGGTCCTAAAAAGCAACTGTTTTTCTAACCCTTCACCTCCCCTTCATCCTTGCTCAGTTTATTTAGTTCTTATGAAAGCCAAATCATCCCTACGTTTGTGGAACAAAAATCCAACCAAAACAAGTTGTGGCCTCCTCATGCTAGCTCTAAATACACTCATAAACGGCTGTAATTAAATCCAGAAATCTACTAGTGTGGCATTAATTAGCTTAATAGAGAGCTGAGAGAGAAATGTGGTTTCTGAGACAGTAAAAAATCTGTGCCCTGGAATACAAGACACGCCAACGAAAATCCAGCTCAGAGGGAAGCTAGAAAAACATTAAAGCGCTTCAGATTTTTTTCTTTTTTTTTCTTTT
>NW_028186509.1:361963-398757 GCF_003343005.1 Rhea americana | reverse complement strand
GGGGGGGGGGGGGGGGGAGTGGTTTCTTCCTAACACCAGATTAGAAATATCTTGGCCAAACAACGCCGAGCAGCAATGCACCGTAGGTTCATGTTATTTAAAATACCTGCGCAGTTACCTTTGCCCCGCAGGTTTCGTGCCAGGTGAGGCACGGCATAAACCTGGTGCTGGATGAGCTCCCGTGGCGGTGGCGCGGCACACATGGGCAGCAGCGCCCGAGGCGGAGCAGCAAAGGGGAGAGAACCGTGCTCCACTGGGATGGAAAGCCCTTCGGCTCGTAGTGGCAGGGCCTTGACCCTGCGCCACGTGTAGCCAAGGTGAGGGCAATCCTGCCCTCCTGCCCTTCCTACCAGCCCAGAGGCAAGGGAAAGACAGAGCAGGAAAGAATTGCTTGCTTATGATATCGCAAAAAAAAAAAAAAAAAAAAAGAAAAGGAAAAAGAAAAAGAAAAGAAAACTGGCTCCCGCTAACCCTCTAGAATATCTCCATTTTTCCCCGACTAAAAAGACACAAATTGCCATATCTCTATCTGTCTATTTGTCGTTCGTTCAGCAGAATTCCTATTTGCCAGCCAGCTCTAAGCTTTGCTTTTCTCTCCTCCACAGTCTCTTAGTGCCAGTCTATTGCCAGACTACAGAAACACTCTTTTTAGTAGGTGTTAAATGGACAATTTGACCATGCATAGGTGATAAAAGCAGAGAAACCGCTCGCCTTTTGCCTTTTCTCGTCGAGGCTGCAGATGCGGTAGAAAAAGAGTGCTTTGGAGCACTTGTATTTTTACAAGTCTAATTATTTCTTGCTGGAACAGCCCTTGCCTGACAGAAACTGCTTCAGTGTCTGACCTGGCTCATGTATTACAACGAGAAGTGCTGCCACGCTGTGTTGGACTTCAGTACTGCAGCCTCTGCAGCAGATTTGCTCCCTCGTGCCGCAAAAAAAGGCATTGAGGCAGGCAGAATACATTGACCATGTATTCTGCATGCACAGAATATTATGAAAAAGGCAATTAATTAGCGTTAGAGTTCAGTATTTATTCAAGGAGTGCATGACTTGTGWTCACATAAAAAATATTGTGATATCAACCTATCCACCTTTCTAATATCAAAAAGTTGGTAATGAAGAATGAGATCACTTCAGCTAATTTGAGCATCCAAAAGTGCCTTCGCTCAAGTAGTTCCCAAATGTCTTCTAGTCAACAGAAAAAGATACTGCTATTCATCCTGCTGTAAGATAAGTGAGATCTAGCAYATAGTAGGGGGAGAAACCTTCTCTCAAAGATTATTCCGTGTTCGATATATATTTACACAAAGGAAGTGACCTTGTCATTTCACTCCCTTCATAGTACATCTCAAATCTTACACATATTTAAGCCTCTGTTGTACGAAGCTACTTATTCCCTCTTTCTGGTTTTATCGGAAGCCTGCAAAATACCTGGCAGCAACCTGAAGCCTTCTGGCAGTATAGACTTAGCAAGCCAGCATATGCATACCGAGTTTGCATTCTCTAGTAAGGACTATTCTTTGAAATAATTGCATTGACATTGTGTAACAAGGTGATGCTGGCTTTCTCACTGCATGGGAAAAACCAAGCTCCCTCCAGTTACTGATAAGACTTAGGACAGAATCCTTTGCAAAGTGTATATGGTATTCAGCAGGACTTTACAACCATTTACCATTACAATTTGTGTTCCTACATGCACTGTACATTGTAGAGACTGTGTACTCTCACATCCTGTAACCAAACAATAAATTGTATTTACCCTGGAGCGTATTGAATGAGTATGTATACAAGACAAAAGATTTCACAGAGCTGAAACTTTAGMAAAAGGAAATGTGAATAGTCACATTACTGCATTGCAAACACTAAAGTGCCCCCAGTCTATTTATCTTCAGAGATACTGGCAAAGCCTTGGGTGATTCATAGATTTTAGATTATGCAGGGGAAAAAAGATGAGGGAAGCTGCCAGAGATTGAAAGAGAGAGTCTTTTGTGTTAGAAACAAGTGATATCCTATAATATGATTCTATAGCCACCAAACAATCTTTGGCGCAAAGAGCAATTTATAAGCTATATTACTACTTTAGAAATCCCCTCTTAGTTATTACTGGTAAGGGGGTTCAAGCCACTACTAACTCAACATTTCMTCTATATTCAGTGTACTCTGGAGTAGGCCTGGCTTCCCCTTGTGGTTACTCAAGAGACCTCTGCTCTTCTACTTAAGCTCCATCCCCTAGCAACTTCTTGGCACTTCTGGAAACTCAGGAAACCCATCCATGCAAGGAGCACAGGAGATGAGCTGTCAGTTCCCTGCTCCATATGCCTCTGTTCCTTCCCCCATGAATTTCCTATGAAAAGCTGAGCTCCTGTCCTTGCAAAGACTCAGTTCACTTCTGCAACCRAATCTATTTTGGGATTTGATTTTCCTGGGTTTATGGGGAACAAAAAAGAGCTCAGGCAGCCCTGTGATTAAGCCAGTCCCACAAACAACTTACTCGAGGAGCTGCTATGGAGTGGAGCTTAAGGAGAAGAACAGAGGCCTCTTCTCTCGGGCTCACCAACCACAAGGGGAGGCCAGATCTACTCCAGACTACCTTGAATATGATGAAATGTAGAGGTAGTGGTGGCTAGAATCCACTTTCTAGTAATATCTCTCAGTAATTCAGGGGTTAGCAATGTGGCCAGCATTGATACCCACACAGCAGAGGCTGCCATGTCTGCAGTGGGAAGCACAGCAACTAGGCTGCATATTACATGCTCCTGCCTGGCATACGCCTGGCACCAGCTGGTCCCAGAAGCTGTATATAACTGCTGCATCCCAGCTCCAGGAAAGCTCCACTCCAAAATGTATAGAGAAGCTTGACAGCAATGGGGAGCTGCTGCTGGTGTTGGGGCTGCTGTGGGAAGTTCCACTGTTGCATGCATTAGGGGTGCCACACCATGACCAGCACCTCCTTGCACAGCTTACACGAGCCATAAATCAATAGCATGGACTCAAGGATGCCCTGGGAGGGGGGCCCGGGTGCTGACATATAGCAAAGGAGCTGTCTCGCTGGGACTGTAGGCCCTACTCTGCAGGAGGAACTGTGAAGAGCAAACGCTCCTAGCTTCCTTCAGTGCTGGGGCCCTTGGCCAGAAGGGGACATCAAGCATAAGAGGGACAAGCATAGTGGATCAGTGGAAAACTAGAGCCCTTCTCCATGCATCTGTCCAAAGCCTGGGTACCTGCAAGACTGCAGCCCTCATTACTGCCTGCAGAGTGCCCTCTTTTACATGCTGTGCTGCCTTCCGAGGTGTCAGTGGCAGCTCTGTGAGCAGCTCTTCTCATCCATGCTCAAAGCAGCAGTGATTGTCCTGAAATGTCGTGGGAGCTGGAACACCTCAGGCTCCTTTTCACCTTGCCACCCTCTCCTCCAGACTTGCCCAATCCCTCAGTACAGAAAACCATAKAAAACCAGCATATCCCTGTGACCTAGCAGTGAAGACCGTTGAAAATCAATCACCTGGCTCACTGTTTCTCCTAGTGCTCTTGCTCCCTGACGAAAAGGTGCAAAGTCCAGCAACATCCTAGTAGTTCTGAAGTCTTGCCCAGTAAGGACACCCACATGAAGCTGCATTGCCTGCCAGCTTCAGTGCTAAACTCAGTTGTCACGTAGCTGTTCTCCATGGCCTGGTGGCTCTCACGGCTGCCTAGCCACTGGGTCAGGCCTAGAGCTGGTGCTGGCTATACTAAGTCCCCAAGGTGACAAGTCTCAGGACTTCTAAAGCAAAGCAACATTGTATGTGTCATTTGGATGTAAGCTCATAAATGATATGACTACCTTACCTTTTATCACATATCCTAGTCCTGAAGGTGCAGAGCGCATTTGCAGAGGGGCACTGCCAACACACAAACACTCTATTGAAAAGGATGATTGCAAAGCAAATTAGCTTACCCAGACAGAAGCCCCTTTTTACTTAAGGAAAAAAAAAGAAAAAAAAAGAAAAAAAGCACTGTTCGTCCAAAAGCGAAAAAAAGGCCTCTGTTTTCCTTCATAGACGCAGATTAGCTCATTTCCTCAAGCTGTCTAACTCAGCCAATCCCTCTCCTGCATTTTTAAGGTTATCATAGRGCTAGGATTTTTATTTGTGGTGGCCAGGGGGTCAGTTTTCCTCAATGGAAAACCCTYATTAAGTGAGGCAATAAGTTTCTCTCGACAGATAGCCAATGTCTCTCTGCTGCCTCCCTCATACACTTACGAGTGTACAAGGGGAAGGCTGTCCACTTAATTACACAAATTGAGGTCAAGGGAATAGAAAGGAGTCCAAAGCATACCCTAAGTCCTTACCCATAGCATGACCCTTAACATCAAAATATAAATACAATAGCAACAATTTACCATGAACTATTTTTTAAAAGGTCAGCTAGCCTGAAAGCAAAGCACAAGCCACCTCTGATTGCAAGAAAAGCACATTATGCCTACCTGGCACAGCAAAGGCCATATCACTGCCAGCCTGCCTAGCCAGGAGCAAGAGAGAGAGGCAGTGCGAGGCCTCTGCTTGCTCTAGCAGAGGCTAGAGGGTTCAGCGTTGGATGTCACTGCATGCAGAGTAGAAGGCGGTATGATACTGCCACAGTAGCTCCTGCGGAAGAAAATGCCAGCAGGAAAGGGAGATCACATACATATACACACACAGAGAGCTTGTCACTCTTGGCTCCATCCCCTCCCTTTCTGCTTCCTGAAGTCCACATGAGCCTCCCTGGGAAACACGACCCTCTTAGCCCATCCTCACTCAGGCAGCAGGCCTGTGCCACCACAGCAGCCAGGAGCTGCTCCTGCACGCATCTCATCTTGGGAATTATCCTCTCCAGCATGCACAGCTGGAGAGTCTGAGGGTGGGGAATAGCTGGGGGCTTTGGAGGAGGTGGCACAGTGCACTCACTATCGGATGCATCTCTGGCGGCAAAGATAGCAAGCATGCAGGTTCTGGCAGCCTCCAGAGACCCACAACACACTGCTTTATTGCCTTTATCCAGCTTTTCAAGATCCAAAATTGGCCTTGAACTGCAGATAGAGAGGTTCCCAGGCAAGAGTGAGTGGCTAAGGACTCCGGCCCTGGAGCATAGTGAGGAAAATAGCTCTAAGCCTGGGAGGGTAGCCAGTCCCTGGCGTCATCTCTAGTGAGCTGTGCATCTCTATAGCAGCCAGGCTTCAGGAGATGAAGAATATAGCAGTAACTAGGAGAAACTGGCCTACGTATCTGATACCACGCTTCTGGCTTTTTTCTCACTTGCTTTGTGTACTGAAGACCTGCTGCTTGTTCAGGTGCCTTTTTGAAACTTGGAAACAGCCTTGGAGAGCAGTAGCAGGTGACCACCCCTGTTTTCTACCTAATTGCTCCACAGCAGGCTGCTTCCCAGCTGGATCCAATTACTCACTGAGGTGCTCTAATCACACCAGGGCCCCTCATGAGTGAGCAGCTGTCTGAGGTTTACCTCCCTTCACTAACCTAAATGGGTCTCTGTGGGGCAGATAGCAGACAAGGGAGAGGCTGGAAGACATGGTAAGTTTTGAGGGCAATTGGTGGTATTGTCTCCTATGTTATATACAGAGACATGTACGCTGGAAGGATTGTTTAGGCCAGCTCAAGCAGGGTCACCTGGAGCAGGTTGCCCAGGACTATGGCCAAATCATGTTTTGAATGTTCAGAGCCCTCTACCTGCTGGCAGCCTGAGAAGTATAACATCAGTCCACAGACACAGGGAGAAAAATCTGATACTTTTCCTACCCTTTCATACTGTCTGCACATATAGACGCTCTGTTCCATGCCCAGTTGCCAAGGAGCAAATTCACATCTATGTAGTGTGAGAGAGCAGGGAACAAGACTCCTAATGCAATCCTGGGAGCAACGCATCATGACATTACAGATGCAGTGGCTGCACCTACAGCAGCTTTACCTACCATTTCCCTAGTGGCCTTAGCTAAGTGGTGGGTAAGGGAACTGTGTCACCMACGGCCTTTGTTGTTGCCTGACAGTGTTGGTGCTAGCAACAAGGGGATTTGTGGAAGGGGAAAGCAACTGCTGAAAGTGATGACTTTCCCTCCTGACCAGAGCTCCCACACTGGCCAGGAACCGTGTGGATCTTCACCAAGGAACTGCATACAGTTAATCAGACTATCTTGCACTTTATCACCAGAATCCAAGCAACTGAGTGCACAGTTTAAGATAAAAAGGAAATTAAGCTTGTGAAAGAGAGATCCAGCATTTGTGCAATGCTATTTCTTGCTGCCTTGCCTCCTTCTTCCCTCTAGAGGACTTACTGGTTATACTAGCCTYGCTAGTATGCAGTAAATATGTGCATAGGGTACCAGAATGGCTGCACTGGCTGGATCCTACCGTAGGATGTTGCCATAGAGAGCATCCATTCAATAAGACAGGCCTGCATGATCTTGTCGAACAGCTAGCAAGTAGCAGCAGATTTTTCTAGAAAATCATGACTACATTCAGGCTGCTCTGTTCAGGCATGATGTTGCAAAGAGAGCTCCCTCATACCTCTTTGCATGCCTAGAGCTCACCTCTTAGCCAGCTACATATCTCTCATTTTCCTTACAGTTTGTAAGGATTTAATTCTTAGGTACTTAACTTTGCTGTTCAGTGTGCAGAAAACAGAGCACAAGGGATTCTAGGATGATGCAGAATTAGTCATTGCACTCGCCAAACTCTTTTGTAACCTCAGTCATAATGCAACACTTAGGAGTTGGTTTTACAGTGATCACATGCAGTCTAACTGGGGAGAAGCAATAAGAGGATGGTTCAGCTGTGGGCTTTGCTTGCAATTATGAAAGACTTCTTTTGGGAACTAAATGAGTATGTGGTTTTAATAGCTGAAGATTCTCCCAGGAGCTGGAAGGGCTTTTTTGTTTCWTTCTTTACTTCTTTTAATAAAGACAACAGCAGCTGGAAGCACTTCCTTGAAGTTAGCCCTGAGTGCTTTTCTTTCTTTTGCAGAGGTTTTGTCTGGAGAGTGGGTGGAAAGGGTTTTCCCCTGCTGTAAGAGAACAATACATTTATAGAGTGGTATTTCTGACCAGATTTAAAGGGATGTTCTGGTTTTATACAACTTCTTCTGTGCTTAGCAGAACATAAATATTTTAGTACAGAACGGTTATAGCACTGTAGCCGAGTCCCGGAGCCCTCAATAAAAAATGGAAGCCGATTGGCCTCTCTACGACAAGCAAATCATCTACTTCTTCGTAAATGCATGCTTTTCATTATACCCAAATATTACCTAGCGATTAGAACCAGGGCATGGTCTCAGCTCTGCAGCAACTTCACTGCCTAATTTTGCTTTGGCAGCTTCCCAGTCGCAGAACCGGCGCAATCGCTTGAGAGAAGCTATCTGGCCCCGTGGAGCGCTTTTGAAATCCTAAAATAAAAAAAAAAATAAATAAATAAATAAAATCAATAAACGAACTCGAGGCTTTAAGGCGAGTTATCCCCGCGGCGGCGGCGGGCGGCCCGTAGGGGGCGCTGCAGGACAGCGGAGCGCGGCCGGGGCCGGGGCCGGGGCCGGGGCCGGGGCCGGGGCCGGGGCCGGGGCCGTCGCCTCCGTCCCGGCGCACGTCGCTAGTCGCCGGCGAAGGGCTGCGCTCCCCCGCCCTGCCTCAAGGCAAGGGTTACCAACTTGCAGCGCAGCTGCTGCTTTTCCTTGAATATGCCTCCAGGGTGTTCCGCCCGGGGAGAAGGAATCATCACCTAACGCTGTGAATGAGCCATTAGGGGGGTTTCTGTTTTGTTTTCTAAAATAGTGCTCTGTGCTCTCTAGCTCTCCCTACACCCAGGCTTAGAGAGCAAAAGGTGTAGTGGCAGAGCCTGGAGGCTCTTTATCAGGATTTTCCTTTTTGGCTGCACCTTTCAGTCCCACTCCCACCAGGTGACAGGTTAGCTGAACTGAAACTGGCAGTCCGTGGAAGAGATTTGTTCCTTAAGATACTTTCTCTATCGTAATTTCTGTTGTAGGACTGGAGGTATGTTCCAGGCCGTGTGCAGATACTGCTGTCATCTTTTCATGTCCTGTCTACCCACAGGATACAGGGCAGACAGCATTGTTCATGAAGCTAGCACCAATATATTTTTCCATTACACAATGTTACATAAAAACCTCAAGCTAAAGATTTTTAAAGAAGCCTGACAATCTGTTCATTGATACTGCCTTATCTTCCATTTCTTAAGTATGTATTAGTCTTTAAAGGTTGATTTGCTAAGTATCACTGGAGACAGAGTAAGACTTTTTGATTGTTCAAGAAATTTCAGATTCTTTGATGAGTTYAGTCTCTGCTTTTTCCTGGAAAAAAAATCACAACATCATTAGCTCCAAAATGGGAGATGGTAGATATGGCAAGTCCACCCCCAGCCTCCCCAAAATACTGAAGTCACAGACATTAAAAGAGAGGGATGGGAGCAAATCCACCCAATTGTTTTACAAGATAGAGATTTTGGAAACAGAAGTCAAATTTTAAAAGACAAATGAGGAGCTGGAAAAGTAGGGAAATATACTCTCTCACAGTACGTACTGGTGGTTAGCCCTGAAYAGCAGTAGTAGCTTTGTTCTTCAGCAGTGCTTATGAAGAAGCGACTCTTTTAGGTGAATGAGCTCTGGCATCAAAACCTCAAGACTGATCTTGGCTYTTCAGTTAGCATAAATACACTAGTAATTTCCAAAATTAGTCACTGGAGAGAATGTATTTTTAGTGTGCCTGATACTCACTGTGGTTCTGGGTGAATCACAGAGATATTCCATTCAGGTAAGTGCTCAATTGTTGATATGTGTATTTAACTTCTGCTTGGAAACCAAACTGGAAATTGCCATACAAAATAGGCAAAGAATCTGATACTTGTTTTCTTCTAACGCTCAATAGAGAACACTCTTCTAACACTCAACTTCATAAAAACAAGGGAAACTGAACCGTACATAAAACTGGTCTTCCTTTGCTTGTCTTTGCAGTCCAGCAAGCAACTTTTCTTTGCACTGTCTAGCCTGTCCACAAGCTAATAGGTGCCTGCAGGGGTATATATATCCAAATCACCTGTTGGTGATTTGTCAACCTGTCTTGGTTGGCTGGTTGTAACTCAAAAAAAAAAAAAAAAAAAAAAAAAAAAAAAAAAAAAAAAATTCCTGATGGGTATTTAAGTGAGTAACTAGGAAGTTCACAAAGTCTATCATCCAACTGCCAACCTGAAACTGCCTACTTTTGGTGCCTATAATGCCAGTGGATAGGTATGTTATACTCCTGAACACTAGATTCTGTCATTTAGAAGAAAGATGTAACAGAGCAGAGTATCAGAGGGGAAAGGGAGGCGTTAGGTGAGTGGGCAGGTCCCACAGAAGGAGATGGTGGGAGGGGAGATGATGTGGGAGAAATCAAGAATTGAGTATAACAGTGGGGAGGGGAGGCAGAAGATAGGGTAGTAGGAAAAGGGGAAGTAGATGATGTGGAAGTACTTTGTTCATAGCTGGTTGGAGAAACTGTGGTAAACAGGGTGGTTGTGGCTGCTGTAGAAAGAGAGTAGGATGTTTGCAGGGCTGGTAAGTGGGATACTGTACTGCCCAACCCACCCATTTAACTGGCTTGTCCTTGTAAAGCTTCGTTCTGCAGGCTTGTGCAGCTCTTTCTTCACAGTTCTTTGCTCCAGAACTGGAGGAGAAAATTAATTATGTGGGAGAGGTTTTGGCACTGGACAGAACTGGGAGCAGGTGACAGCAGGTTAATGTTTACATTAAGCAGGATGATGGACAGGGTGATCTGGCACTCTTTGCCGTGCCAGAACATGTTACATCTTTCTGGTTGTCCCCTTACATCCACTGTTCCTGAAAGCTCAGCTCCTCTAATCGGGCATTCCCAAGGCTCATGCACAGAGCAAGTCTTCTAAAGCATGAAAGGAAATGAAACAGCAATATATACTGGCCCCTCTCTCATACTTCGGAAAGGGACTTAGATGGGTCTGGGAGTTCAGCAGTTATTTAGGACAGAACCTTGGATCTGGTTAAAGATAGGCCTTGATGAAGTTCAGACCCAKATAAAAAAATGGACCCTGGATCATCTTTCACCACAGGAAAATCCACAGGAAGGAGATAAGCAAAAAAACTGACTCATGATTTACTCTTTCACAAAGGAGAGTTGTTACTGTTTACCCTTACCTAAGGTGGAAATCCCTTGGCTTTCCCAGTCGCTGTAGCTGGACAGCTCTGTGCTAGCTGTAGGGCTGTTGGGACCTCCCAGTGTGACTGCGCTGACGCTGTGCCTCCAGCACATCTTTTTGTTTTTTATATTTTTCTTCTGGAGTGTCCCAGCTTGCTGGACTACAAGGCAGAGTTTCCACAGAGACTGTCAGCAAATTCCATCAGTTGTCCCTGTCCAACAGGCTTGTYTGTGCCACAGCGTCTTATCACGGGGACGTGTGATCTGTGAGAATGGAGGAAAGCCCCAGGAGGATCAGTATAGGTCTGAGCAAGTCAGTGTTTGTTGTTGTATGACTCAAGTTGTGGTTAAACTCTGAATAAATCTGTTTTATGCATTCAGTAAGGCTGCAGTGCCATTTTAAGGAAGAAGGAACACTGTGAGGAACAAATACTCAACTTACAAAAACCTTTTCTTCATTTTGGGGGTGAGATGATCTTTAACACAGGACTAACACAAAGACCAGAGGCTGACATGACCTCTTCCCCTTCTTCAAAGGCCAAATTTGATACACTTATGATGTGTATGTATTTTTATTAGCATTAGCACAGGTGTGCCATTGTATCCCAGCAAGCAGAGGGGCTATTTTCAAACTGTTGATGCAAAATAAGCTGAAACAACAGCATCCATCAGACTACCAAATTGTCATTCACAAGAAGTATGGAGGCAATTTTTGCTTAGATAAAATTTGCTAGTAAGACAGCAATGAACACAAGATATTCAACGTTCTAATAAAATAGTAATGCTGCAAGCTCAGCGGCTCATAAAACATTTACAATCTGCAGCTAGTAAAGTGCAAACAAGAGATTTAAGCGCTGCTGTTGCTCCATGAATTGAAACCAGTAAGAAGATTAGCTGGAAGATTATTCCACCCAGGTTCGAATGAGGTTCATTAAATGCCCATCAGTCCTCTCATTTGCTGTAGCAGACAGGGGGACTGCACGTTACACCTGTTGAAACAATGCTCATCCTTAACTTGGCTATTAAGCCAAACTACCTGCTCTCTTAGGCTTCTGATTTCAGTCACTCAGAGCCTCATATGTGCTGAAGGGCTTCAAATATGAGCAGTCCTTTTTTCCTTCTCTTGTCTCCCTGTATCAGGAGTTTCTACAAGCAGTATTACCAGTACACCTGCAGGCTCCTGTCCCTTAACTAGGCACCATAACACAGGCCATATAAAATGTCCCTGTATATCACAACAGACCTTGTCAAATTAACCCTAATGCATCTTTTTTTTAACTGGTAAATGCTGTCCTTAACGGTGCTAATTACATGCGACTCCATTTTAAACAGAGGCACTGTAATCCTGAGGCAGGGCAAACACTGAGGACTCTCCATTTCTGAAAAAAAAGTCATGTTACATTGCAACAACATTTGGGGCTATAAAGACATGAAAATATTCTGGCCCTATGAGATCCTGAAAGTTTGAGGTCTAACACTTTCCACAAGATTGGGTTTCTATTAGGAAAAGTTGATTTGATGAAACTGAAATGTATATGGTTTTAGATAAAATTTCTCACTGAGATAGCAGTGTAATATTAAAATAAAACATTCAATAAAAGTCCAAACAATAACTTTGGAATGAGACCATCCAGAGAGTTTCAAACAATATATGTCATTTGACTAAAAAATTTGGAGATGTCAGTATTTCAAACAGTTGTAAATTACCATATTTAAACCTAAAAGTATCTGTGAGGGCAGAAATTCCATTTTTTTAACCAACTCTCCTGAATGACTGATAGCTGGGAACAAGAGGCAACGTCTTTGTCAGAGGTTTGAATGTTAACCTGGAATTTTCAGGATTACTCTGAAGTCAGTGGTAAATACATGGCAGAAAACATCAGCTGCCTTTGTCTAAAGGAACCTTTCAGCTTTTGATGGGTTTGCTACTGCTTATACCAAGCATTACTGAATGCTTGTATTGCCAGTACAGTTTGAGGGTCTTTTCTGAAATTAATAGGGAAATGACAGAACTTGCTGAAAGAAAGAACTCTCCATCTATCATACTTACGCATGTGGTGAAGCAATCTTAGATCTTTGAAGTATTGCTCTGGAAAGTGATGTGTAATATGTATTCTTTTCCTGAGGCTGTCAACCTCTCTAAGTCCTAGTCTTGCAATGGGCTCTGCAGTAAGGGAGGAATGAAGAAGGAGACATAGTCGGTAGCCACAGAGCTCTCTGTGAGTTCAGAGTAAGTGATATAATTAACAGTGAATGCAGACAAGCAGGTTTTACTCACCAGGTAAAATTTACTCACTGAGCAGATGATTTTGTTTTTTTTTTTTTTGTTTTTCTGTTTTTTGTAACCTCAGCTCTGAACCCATCCTATCACGAGTTGCTGTAAATTCCAGTCATTACTGTCATACCTAAGTGCTTCTCCACAGCTTCCTTGCAGACTCTGAGTTAAAAAAAGTCAGGCAAAATCAGGTGGGGAAGCCTGTAGTTGCCTTATTTTACATGAGAAGAACTGTCTCTTGTGTTGCTTCGATCAAGTTATTCTGATTGTTTTCAAAAAGATTTGTGTGTAAAATAAGAAGCTGTCCTTACTCTCAGGCTATAGAGTAGTACTCATTTTCTTGGCTACCCTGCTTTTTTATGATCTAGCCCATAATTATTGCAATTTGCTTTTTAAATAGAAACCCTAGAACTTTCTGGATCACTGAAAGTGTAAGAAATTAGGAAAAAAAAAAAAGAAATGTTTTAAAGCAGTAAACCTCTTGAGGGAAGAGTCATCTTTTTCCTTGGTGCCCAGGAGCTGGACGATGTGAATCCTGGACTCTTCTCTTTTCAGCACTTCAGTAATACAGATAATAGCAATAAAGGAACTGGGGCTTTATTTTTATTGGTGAATATATTATTTTTTTATTGGTGAAATCCTGATCCGGTTGAAGTAAACAAGTGTTGTTAGCCTGCGTTAGAGGCTACACCTTTTATGAACTGAGAGATTTCTCCTCATGTACAGAAATAAGAGATTCTTGCAAATATCAGTTATGACTGGAGAAATGAGACACATCTGCATCTTGTGTGACAAAAGAAGAATCATGGAGGCACTTAATGAGAAAAGTTGGGATGCATGTGTTTTAGAGGTATATTCAATCAAGAAATGTCTATTTCACACACACATTTCCAAAAACCAGATTTTTTCCTGAATACTAGTTTAGTTATCCAACCATTTCTTTCGTGGTGGGAAGGCTAATTCTGTCAAAGTTCTAAGTAAGTATCTCCAGGAAATAAAGAACTGTCTTTTCATGCTTTCTACTCTTCAGAGAAAGAACTATGTCACATTACGCCTCAGAAACACTGTAATTTACGAAGCAAATATACACCAATGTCAATAAATCCTGGAAGAGGAACCAATCTTACACCTTGCTTTCTTGAGCTTATTTGAGGGACTAATGATTGTAAAACTGGGCCCATGTTTCTAGAGGGGAGCATGAGAGACGTTGATATCTTCTATAACAGACCGCAAAGAAGGTGCTTTTGAAAACAAACACAGAAACTACTTAAACTCTAATGAGGTCAATGCTGGTGTGGAAGATCATAGAATCATAGAATCAGTAAGGTTGGAAGGGACCTCTGGAGATCATCTAGTCCAACCTCCCCATGCAGCACGGTCACCTAGAGCATGTTAGGGCTGCGTCCAGGCAGGCCTTGAAGATGTCCAGAGAAGGAGACTCCACAACCTCTCTGGGCAACCCGGTCCAGTGCTCCATCACTCTCATAGGGAAGAAATTCCCCCTCACGGTCAGGCRRAACTTCCTGTGCTTCAATTTCTGCCCATTGCCTCTGGTCATGTCACATGGGACAACTGAAAAGAGTTTGTCCCCATCCCCTTGACACCTTCCCTTCAGGTACTTATACACATTGATAAGATCCCCCCTCAGTCTTCTCTTCCCCAGGCTGAAGAGGCCCAGCTCTCGCAGCCGTTCCTCATAGGGCAGATGCTCCAGCCCTCTGATCATCTTCATAGCTCTACGCTGGACTCTCTCCAGTAGCTCCATGTCTCTCTTGTCCTGGGAAGCCCAGAACTGGACACAGTACTCCAGATGAGGCCTCCCCAGGGCTGAGTAGAGGGGCAGGATCACCTCCCTCGACCTGCTGGCAACACTCTTCCCAGTGCACCCCAGGATATCATTGGCCTTCTTGGCCACAAGGGCATATTGCTGGCTCACGGTCACCAGCACTCCCAGGTCCTTCTCTGCACAGCTGCTCTCCAGAAGATCAGCCCCCAGCTTGTACTGGTGCCTAGGGTTATTTTTCCCTAGGTGCAGGACTCTGCACTTACCCTTGCTGAGCCTCATGAGGTTCCTCTCCACCCAACTCTCCAGCCTGTCCAGGTCTCTGAATGGCAGCACAGCCCTCAGGTGTGTCAGCCACTCCTCCCAGCTTGGTATCATCGGCAAACTTGTTGAGGAGGCACTCTGTCCCCTCATCCAGGTCACTGATGAAAAAGTTGAACAGGATGGGACCCAGTCTTGAGCCCTGGGGGACACCACTAGCCACAGGCCCCTAACTAGACTCCACACCACTGATGATGACCCGCTGAGCTCTGCCTTTCAGCTAGTTCTCAACCCACCTCGCTGTCCACTCGTCTAACCCACACAAGAGTAAGGTATTCACGAGACTTCGTCTAATCACATAAGATCAAGGTATTCACGAGACTTCTCTGAATTGTTGTCTTATGTAAGGATAACTAGCAATGTCCTGGCATTGCTAGTTGTAAAGGGTGGAAGTTTCTGAAATATTTCAGGTGTCAGCAGTAAGACAGTAGTCATGGTCAAGAAGCAAACTGCAGAAGTAAAGCAAGCAGCTGTGCTGAAGCTGAGACAATAAAGTGAGGCCAATGATCACAATGCGAGTGATGGCAGTACAACCCACACTTGAAGAGTTTTGAAATTATTACCAACTTAATTCTTCTTAGAAATACGATGGGTAGGATAGAAGAACCTATATTCATGTTGGCTGTAGACTATGGAACAGTTAGCATGCAGAAGGCGAATAAACTTGAAACAAAATTAGGAAATAACTTCTTGGCATGAAGATACAGGTATTTTGCTGAAGTTATCATTTTAGCATCTTGGAAGCTGACCTGTTTTAGGAAAGAAAAAAAGCCTAGGAAAAAGCCAAAGGCATATAATAGTAAGAAGGTCAAGTACTTTTGAAAGTCGACACAAACCTTATAATACTCCTCTCATTCAGTAGCAGCTGGTCAGTTTTTTATAAACATTTCATTAAGGAAATGCCGATACTAAGGAATCAGATAGCTGAAGAAACTGTAGAATCTCTGTTGTTTAAGGCACTAAAGAAAGAATTGAACAGTTTTGTTCATGTTGTGGGAAAGTAATTGTGATGAAAAATGTTTTTTCATCAAAAAATGAATATTTTTATGTAAGTTACTATTTTCCCTAAAATGACAAAAAATTATTATTTCAATAATGTTTCCAAAATTTYGGAAACCAAAATATTTATCCTGGAATGGTGTAATTTTTACTGAAATTGATTTAAAAAAACTTGGTGTTGTATTTGATGCTGCATTTTTTGTTTTCATCAAAAACTAAAAGCCATTTTTTAAACAAGAAACTTTGCTGAAAATAAGCAAAATAATGAGAAAACTTTTTGGAACTTTATGAAAAACAGGACTTCTGGCAAACTCTATTAACCTAATAAGATCAGAAAAAATAGAATGGGGAAGCCACTCACTAAAGCAATATGTTCTTTAACTCTGCATTGGAATTACAGTGCCCCATGATCAAATTCCCAGCAGCATTTTTTCCCAAGTATAACTGTAGTTTTCCTGAATATGGAGCAATGTGTATGAAACTCAGTACGGCTATCCTGCTTTCAGGTTGCAAGCTAGATTTCCATGAAGTATTGCACCACATTGTGCATCTACCAGTATGTTGAGTTCTAGCTCACAGGTGTCTGCACAACACGTGTCTTTATTCTTTGGAACTCTTAAATTACTTTTGAAGCTTGGGTTTATCAGTCTAAAATCYCTAGATTGAGCAAAGTAAAACAGAGTACTTTCAATTACGATTTTTAGTAACTGGAGGTTGTCTCTTGCTAGAGGAGGCTTGCAGAGTTCCTGTGTTTGATTTCCGTGAGACTAAGTTCCCCTCTGTAGTGCTGCTGCTTAGTAGTTTCACTTCCAATCTTGTGAAAGAGAGCAATGAAAATGTTTTCAAACTTTTCAAGTTTTAAATCATGCAAAAATACTCAGAATGTGAAGGCAACAGTGCTTAAGCAAGCATACAGGATTTAGCCTCATGAACTGCTTCAGATTCACACCAAGACGCTACAAGGAAAAGTCTATGCACGCACTGTAACTGCTCCACATTTCTCTGAGCTCACTTTGACATCTGATAGCCAATCCATAAAACCATATCTCGTGCTCTTAGTTATTATTATTCCTGCTGTCAATACTATTGCTCTTAATAATAGTAGAAACTTCTGGCATGGGATGTGACAGTAACTCTGATTTCATCCTGCAAGATTCTTCTGCAACTTCCTTTTAAATGAATGTTTTGTTCATCGACTCAACTAAGCATGCATAATGGCTACCTTTATAAGCAGAATCTTTTTGTATAGTGGAGAGTTTGTCTACTCTGCTTAGGGAAAGCAGACTACCTGTGTAATTATTTCCTTACTGAGGCTGCATAAAACTTCCATTGCATTTAATTCAACACAAAACAATTTCTATATTTCATGTCATGGGTAGGAATGAAAATGGAGATAGTTCATCAACGCTGATATGTGATATAAAAAGAGCTGAGAAGCCAAGGGTATGAGAGTGCATAAAAATGTTTTGTGTCCTGACCAGTACATTGCTTAAAAATTTTACAATCAGCCTCAATTGTTCATTCTTCCCATGCAGAAGATACTCACATATTCATTTTTAAAAGGGCAAATCAACCATAATTCAGTTTATAAACTGTGAAGCTGGTTGCGAATGTCTGGATGAATATTCATTAGAATCTCTTAATCTGCCATCGACTGTGATTCATTAGGCATATGTAAATATCACTCACTTTAATTGCCCCTAAACTGACTTAACATAATATTGTCATTAGCAAATTATTAGTTATTTGTGTAACTAATGGTACATTATGGTGTACACGTTAAATCGCCAAATATATGATTACAATTATGATGATGTTTTATGCTGGGTGCTTTGTAAACTATTTGATGAAATATAATGGAGCCAAATCAAATCTGGTATGTTAATAAGACAGTTGTGGAACTTTATTATTATATTTTTACACCTTGGTGACTGCTGTAATACGTAAGTCTTTACCCCACCCCGTGCTTTGATGGATTATGGATTGTCTTCACTTTCCTTTCCATATCAGAGGCCATCGTGACACTTGCATGCTTGCCTTCCCCTGGTTTTACCTAATGAACTCGGTTTCAGTTAATTATTGGTGAAAGCACCCTAGGTCGCTGTGGTGAGACCTTTTAGCTGAATGGCCGGTGGGAGGGAACGGAGAAGATGGGCAGTGCAGCGTGAAGCACTAACGGGCCTTGCTCAGGAATGCGGCACAGGATGGGTTTTCTTCCAGTGCCCATAACTTTCTGTCATGCGTTCAGATTTTTGTTTCTTATGCTTTTCCCTAGCTCTTAACTCACTGAATTTTATTCATAGATAGGATGAGAGGTCTTTCTGGATTGTTTGACTCACTCACGCTCCAGCATTTCTAACAATTACATGACAAGCAAATAGCTTTAAAAAGGTCAAAACTATGATGGCAAAGTCTGCAATTAACATTATTAAAAGTTTTTTAATTGATAGAGTAATAATAATAGTAACATGTTTGTGTAAAAGGAATTAGCAATCTCCAAAGTTTCTAGTGGCTCTTGTTCATAAATGCCAATGTGTTTATGAGACTGTTAATATTCACAGTCCCAGGAAGCTAAGAAGGGGCCAGCTCCCCTTGCCACATAATAATTTAAGATGGATTTAAAAAGACAGTTACTTTATTTTTCAAGAAAGAGCTTTTAAAGACACATTTCCTGGGAACTAATGAAAATGTAACAAACACAGAACACAAATTAATATAAGGCCTCCAAATGGGCATATTGTTCCACTAAACAATTCTCAAGCAGTTCTTACCAGCTGCGTTGCTCAGCCTGGGCTGCTGAGCCAAGGGCTCAGAGACTACGGACAGGCCCATACCTGCAGTCAGTAGAGTGGTGCTAATTTGCATCAGCTGTACATCTGGCCTTCTCCCTTCCAGGACACTTACTGAGGGTTAAGTAGACATCACCAGCTCATTACTGCAAAAATAATTTGTACATTTTAAAATACTGCTTTGTCTCCATTTGGCTTCCTTTCTCGATGATTAGTCTCCCAAGTAAGTTTATTGGAACTCATGTTCATTCTGGGCTTCCACAAATCTTGAGAACGTTGAGAGAACTTTTCCATTGACTTCAAAAGACAGACCTTCAAACATGGTTTTTAAAGCAACTAATGAACAAAGGACCTAGGAAGCCAGTGCTGATGTTGCAAAATGGGACTATGGCATTAAAGAATTGGTTGCAAGGGCTTATTTACGTGCAAATTTGAATGAACTTATCTAAAGTAGCTTTCAACTGATTTAGTTAAAACAGTGCAAAACACACATAGAAATTATTTTGTTGTGAACTCAGATTGTATTGGCTTAACTTAATTCACTAGAAACAGGTTTATGTTAGACTAAAAAAAGTATTCTGAAAAAGTCAAAGATCTCACATGGGACTGTGTACCAATTTAATGGAAATGTTTAATGGAATGGACTGTCCTATGCAGACAGTCTCTAAAATTTATGCTTTGATGCTATCAGAACAGAATTCACTGCCAGGCATACAGCAGACCTGTATAACCAATCAAGAGAGTTCAGTTATTGTTCAGAGAATATTTGCAATAAACTCCTGGCAAATTAATTGCAGAATAATTCCCATAAATTATTATCTGGGTAATTTTGAATAATGAATCAAGCAGAGAAAAGGACACATTATTACATAATTTGTTAAGTCCTAGTAGAACCATTAATAATGCTCAATAAGCATAAAATAAATTGCACTTAAATATTATTTAGGCCTAACTCAAACCTCACTGAAGGCAGCAGGAATGCTCTTCTCTGCCTGATATGGATGAAGGCAGAACAGTGAGAGAAACAGAAGATCAGCTGTGGCAACAAATGTCTTTCCAAGGCAGGTATGTTAGTGAGTAACTAGCTCCTTGTGAGGCCAGTCTGTGAACTGATCTGCAGTTCTGTTCCTTGAAGACCCCATTTGAAACTCTGTTGAGCTCTCCAGACTACCCGGCAGTTTGGGTTGCATGCTCCTGCAGCGGGAGCCGTTCCCAAGTGGAAAAGGAAGGAAGGAAACAGCTCCTGTGGCCACATACTGTGCAGCGTTTCCAGCTGTGTTAGTGCCGTGTTGGAGAAGCTTGGACAAGTCAGACTCCACTTCTCTGTCTGTAAAATGGAGATAATAGTGAGAAGGTGATACACCCCATGGATGGAAAATAAGGTGGCCTAAAGGACTCATGGCAACTGCTGCGAACTGCACTTCTGAAATGATCTGGGTTCGGTCCTTCCTGCCCCGACTCTTAGAGGGTTTTCTTCCCCAGTGGATCATTTTGTAGACCCAGAGCTGTGCAAACRTTTGTTTTGGTACTGCAGGCAGAGAGCAAGAGAAGGTTTTATCACTGCAGGGCAAGGCTTGGGATCTCTTTCTGAAAAGATCCATGGTGCTACATTGTAGGAGGCCTACTTAATCAAGAGCTCAGATAAAAGTGAATTGACTACAGCTGAGTTCACTCTTTTAGACAAGAAGTTTGCATTGATGTTAGTTGATAACTAAAAAGGAAAACAAAGATAGGGTGTTTGTATTATGTTGGCAACATTTGGATTACTTGTTAGAATTCTTTCTAGTTAATAAACCACCTGCCAGATTAAAATGTAATAATAATAAAGCTGCCATAATATGTTGATTAAGTGAGATGTAAAGCAGATTTAAATATGAGTGTTTATGGCACTAGTAAGGGGTACACATCTGAAAAATGTACCATTCAGTATGGAAAAAAGTGTTTGGGAAATGAACATATAAAATAGATACCATAAAGCATAAATAGCTTATTGAAAGAGGAGGTCTAGCAGAAGTTTTGCTTAAAGTGACACAATATGTTACCAGGTTCCTTGATCATCAGGCTGGGTTAAAAAATAAACAAGAGATGTGCTGCCTTGAAAGAAAACAGTCACTTTGATTCCAGCAACAGAAATATGTTATCACTGCCTCTTGCTTTCTGCTGAGGTTACGCGTATCATGAGCTGCTGCAATAATTTCAGGTTTTATGACACACCCTTATTCATCCACTTCCTCCTAGGGGAATAATATTCATAACATATTCATTTCAGTTCAGATGACAAGGCTAACTTCATGCATTGAGGAAGACTCAAAAGGCTGGTATGAGTTAAGCAGATTCTCACATTTTCCTCTTATACAAAAATAGGAGGCCTGGAAGTCCTTATTAACCATCTCCTCCTCCTCCTGTGGTGAGGAGATATGCCACTGCCTGTAAAACTTTCTCCCTTGGAAAAAAAGGAGACTGGGTTTAAACTTGTAGGAGGTATTCTTCAACCCTGAAAAGCTTAAAAGTATATCTTACCTTACCAGGGTGGTTGGAGCATGTCTACAGGAATCTTACTCAAAAGCCTAAATGTAGTTGTCTCTTTTAGGGATTAGAAGCACCAATACTAATGCCATCATGGTACTTGGAGGATATTTTCAGTCACTGGAGAAAATGTTTGCCCGTTGAAAGAGGTGGTAACCCACTTAACCTCATCCAACAGCATATGCGTAGGCAGGATCTGACCACACTTATGGGACGGACAAAGACCAGACATCTAGCATTTTTACAGAAAAGCAATTCAGCATCATATGTAGAAGTATGGAGGACTTGGGGGTGGGGACAGTCAGAGTGAAAGAGGAACCAGATGGGTAACTAAAGGAGGCTTAAACCACTTTGGATCCTCACTATGATGAGCAACTCCTGTGGTTCAAATAGTAAAAGTAACTTCAAAATAACTTACATTGTTTCAGTGCATGCCAATTTGAGCCACGCTACCTATGTACACACAGTTGTGCAGCCCAGAGTTTCTCCTTGCTCTCTCCTGGTTTTTATACATATACATACATACATATGTATATATATATATATGTATATACACACACATATATATTGCAAAGGGCTCTCCTTTTATACCAGGGCTCTCCTGCAGGTCCTGCAAAGGAGGTTTTGACCACCAAATCTATATAAGTCTTCTAAAATAAACAGCCTTTAGGCTGCTCTGATCACCTCCTTGTTTATAGGTTCTTGAAATGATAAGAAACTATGCTCCTTGTCATTGTACAATAGAAAAGACCTGGCTTCTAGGCTCTGTTTTGGAAAAAAAATAATTGATCTATGTCTGTCCCTTAATGGTGAAGATACAGAGCAGGCACCTGACCATGTTAAAGACTTTCTCATACTTTCTGAGGGACCAGTCCTTGGCAAACAGGTGGGAGGAAGCACAGGGGTGCCTGCAAGAATTACTGAGAACAGTGCTTGCTGATTGGGAGCCCAGAACCTTGCCTGCTTCAAACCCACCTCTCCTGAGCCTGTGAGAAATAACAATGACATTTTATTATTTTTGTACCTACTTCTTTCAGATCTCTGTGTTAAAAATACAAAAGAAAAGCTGCTCATTATTATAATGGTCTTTTTTGTTAGTACACATGCATAAAGACCTAACTTTGATTGCTTTTGATGATGAATACTTGAAGTAGCAATGCAGTAGCTGGAGTAGTCTCTGTAGCTATTGCCATTAAATTAAGACATCACCGTAACTGTATGCCCCTCATGGAAAATTTGCACCAAAGTCCACAATTTGACTTAGGATGAAATCTTTTGGGAGCCAAGTTTGCAGGACATACAGAAACAGAGATTGTGCCACCATGATCACATCGCTTACACTGCCTGATGGCACAGAGAAAGGAGTCCGTGTGCCCGGGGAGTCTGAATCATGCAAAATCAAAATCCATTAAGTTGCAATATATTTAAAGATGTAATTGCTGCAGATTAGAATTCAGCGGAGAACTTTGCATAATGCCAAGAGGTGACCTTTTTCCAGAGGTGCTCTCATCCGATTGTTAGGACCTTGTAACAAATGCCTAGTGTCATTTAACGATGGAATGACACATCTCTGATATGCAAATTTTTACAGCGCAGCAATTAAGCGGTTTAGAATTTTACGACAGCGTTTGGGCTTTCTACAACAAAAAAAAGGGCCAATAAAAGCCAGTGATGGATGGGCTAATCCCCACTGGAAATATACCATGTAATCTCGCGGAGACAATGCATTATGGATCGCATTGTGATTATTGGTTGTTAATATCTTCCCCCTCCTCCTCCTCGCTCTCCTCCTCCTCCCCACCCCACCGCAGGAGCCTTCCCCTTCCCCCTGCTCTCGGCCTGCCGCGTCGCTGGGGGCGCGAGCCTGGGGTGCAGATGGGCACGTCGGGCCACCGCAATCTGCCGCGCGCAAGGAAGGCCGTGAAAAGGGGGCTTGCGGCTCGGCAGCTTGTCAGCAGGGGACAGACCTGGGGGCCATATGCCTCTCTTCTTCGCCCTGCTGTCGCCAAGTCTGCCGCCGCCTCCTTCTGTCGGGGGACACTTTAATGCCCAACATGTTCTGAGCAGTTCTGTTTACCTAGCAACAGCTTTCCTGCGAGGGGGGCCTTAATGAGACACCTTTCGAGGATGCGGGGGGGGGGGATTTGCGTGCGTGTGTGCCGGCGCGCGTGCGTGCGTGCGTGCGTGCGAGGGGCTTTCATGGGGATGCGCGGCTGTGCGGCTGCCCCTTCCCCCTCCGCCACGGGATGCTGCGTGCAGCTGCGGGCGCTAACCGTGAGTGACTCCCCTCCAGAAGCTGCAGTCCCTTTTTCTCACCATCCCCCAGCAGCTACAAAGGGCAGATTTTACTTTTACTCCATGTGCCAGTAACTAGTCATCACTCTTCCAGCTGCTTATAATTATTAAGTCTGCTGCAGTGACTGCAGTAGTGGTAGTATATACACTGTTTGCACATACGTGTTTTATATGCCAAATTTACATGATTTGAAGTATGGCGTAAGAGCAAGGAGAGAGGCTGATTCCAGAGAAGTAAGATGTGTGCCTTCAAAATGTGGTAGCAAGACAAATTCYGGGAAATACAACTCTGCTTTTAAAAGCATATTGCAAAACTAAAAGAAAAACAATCCCTGATTGTTCTTTATGAYAACAAAATAATTTAAAACTTGAGATTAGTCACTTAAAATTTGTTCACTGTTGTAGAGAATAAAATAAAGCTTTTTATTTTTTTTCTGTTCTTTTCTATCTTTGATGAGAAGAGATAGATGACTGGGGAAAATTTGAATTCTATTATTTGTTTACAGAATTTTTAAAAATCAGAAATTCCATCAGCATATATTGCAGCCAAAGTAAATAACGATCTRTTACAGAAAAATACTCCAGCCTGGTTACCCTTCCTGTAGAGAAACACTGTGTGTGTTTGGGGGGGGATTCCTGGAAACAAAAATAGTATGGAGGCTCCCTACCAGCGTTCCTTCAACTGTCAAGCCTTTGGCAGGGGCAGGAGGGCRGGGGTGGGGGGGCAGGTTTGCTAGGGCCTTTACTGCTCCGCTGCTCCAAACAGCATAGGTGCCTGCCTCCCCTAGAGATTGTACACAGCCGAACAGTGTGTGCAGAAGAAACTGTTTTTGCACTAGGTCTGATTTCTCACAAACTTTCTTTAAGGATGTTTTCCCATCAGTGAGGTATCACTGAGCTTTGTCACACAGAGCAGAAGACTCTTGTCACACCTGATGAGAGGCCAAGAGGGGTGCTGAGCAGACTTTACGCTCTTCATGCTCTCATGCATTAGGAGATTTATCACGTCACTTAATGCCAAGCTTTCCCAACGTTTTCACTGCCCTCTTCCTGCTTTTCTTAATGAAAAAGAACACTGAGGATGACAACTGAGATAGCTGGATAAATAGGTATATGGATAGATAAATGGAGAGATAGATGGCTGGATAGCTATCTGTCTGTCTTAGATATCTATCCTAGGATGGATGGATGGATGGATGGAGAGAGTGAGAGGGAGATTGTTAGGAACTATTTATGGCCATGGACTTGTAAACATCAGACAAGTCCTCTGCTAAAATGGGAACAGTAGTCAAGGAGAGCTCTCTTGCTTCAAACCTTAGACCCCCAAATGAAACTGAACATATCTTTTGAACCCAGCATGGAATGCTAATTCCAGTTTTGAAAAACAAAACTTAGTGTCATGCAGTGAGTTTATTACAGGATCTACTAACATAAAAATTACACATAGCCATTAATGTTTTGGGAACTTGGCTGGTATAAACAGTAAACTGCTGAAACTTTAGGCTTTTTCTGGAGTTGTTTTAATTATCTTTCTCTGTAAGGTAACAAATATATTGCCTGAAAGTGTCCATTTCTCTCCACAGTATGATGGAAATGATCAAAGGAAGGGAAATACTTCCGAGTAGTGAGTCTCTGGCTTTGAAGAAATCACATGAAAGAAGTGACAAAAACCTTATAATCTTTATGTTTTAAATATCACAGGATGTACAGAAATGCAGCCCTCAATAGGATAGGTGAGAGGCTGAGATAGGAAAAGGATGAGTAAGCCATCTTAGTAGTTATTTCCACCTTGACCCTTTCTTTCCTGTGAGGAAGACCCTCCTTCCTAGGTCTGATGGTGATCAGGCAAGRACTCTAAGCAGTTGAGTCACTTTGTCCTCGTCTTTGGGAGCTCTTGGTCATACTGCCTCCTTCTGGCTGCTCACCTGAACATCTTCTGACTTTGCAAATGCCTGAACTAGTCCTGCGTATAACCAAGGGGTCTGCAGTTGGGTCAGRACCATGCTCCCGCATCCTTTTCAGGTGCTGCACCTCAGGGAGGAGCTCCTGGTGACTGATCTTGGGTGCTAGGCACCGCTCTGTGCTGGATATCAACCAAGTATCACCATGATGGCATGTGCAAAGTCATGAAACCTGAGAGCAATTACTTTTATCTAACTTCTGATCTCTAATGGAGTTGGAAGAAAGAGGTGATGTTCAGTATTCAGTATGGGCTAAATACTTAGTGGTGCTCAGGTTGTGGCACTGACAGGAAAACCTTCCTCTGCCTTCCACCTTTGTTTTGGTACAAGCATTTGTTTGTTGTCAAACAGCAAATTGTAAGCATATGTGTTGCTAAATTGCGTTGTCATTGCTCCGCTGATTAGAGAGCTAAGGATCAGAGAGGACAGCTGATACTCCATTACAGTGATGGCAGCATATTACAGCACTCACCAGTGAATACCAGAACAGTGCTATTGTAGAGGTATCTTTGAAGACTGCAGCAAAAGGAAGCTGCAAATTTAATATCTCTTGTTGCAAAATGATAACGTAAAAAATGAACACCCGAGAAAGCAGTGATGTCCAGCTTCTGCTCTCCCTCAGCTGCTTGGTAACTTTTATATTCTACATTAGAACTTGGATGCCTAGATCAGAGAAATGATGAACCGTCATGTCTAAATTTTCAGGGAAAAACATCTTTTAGCTGGGTGTAAATGGAAGTGGAGTGGTATAATGTGTGGATCACTTGGAGAGGAATAGACATATTCAGGAATTTAAATCAAGGTTTTTCACTAAATATCAAGAAAATACTGGTTTGAAGGTGAAAAAGGTTATCTACGAGATGAAAGATGCATCCTCAGCTTAAAAAAAAAAAAAAAAAAAAAAACAGAGAAAAACTCAAGCCACAGAGGATCCGATTTCCTAAAGGTTTTACTAGAGTTAACCTGGAAAAACTGCTTGTGGAATTTTGTTTTCAAAGTTACAGTGACTCAGTCATGGAAATTTTCTTGGGCTGTCCCCTGAAGTTGCCTCTTTTCCTTGCTTTAAATCACCTTGTAAGAAAACAGAAATTCAAGGAGATGATTTCCAAGTAGCACTTCGGAAACAGTACTTTGGAAATAATAGTATCACTACTATAGTGATCACGAGCCACAGGTCACAAGACGATGTGTAGCATTATAAAGAGGAGAGATGATTCATTTTAGTAATTGTCTTTATTTTATATATATATATTTATATATATATATATTTATATATATATAAAATATATATATTTTGTGTGTGTGTGTGGAATGATACAGTACACCTTCAGTTAGCATTGCTTTGTATTTTTCTTTTTGGAATTTTAGCAACAGATAAACATCCTAACACAACAGTTTCACTTATTTTTTTCAAGAGTGCATGAAGCTAGTCCTCTTTCCTTGGTCAGCAAAGATTGGGAACTCATGAGACTTATCTTCCATGATGGTGATTGCAAAGAGATTATCGTTTCCGTGGCTTTGAATGRCAGAAATGTACACAGGAGAAATGGGCTGGACAAATCAGACCTGAGACAATTTCAGTGCCTCAAGCCAAATGAAGTGTTTTCTGTTTGAACTGTGAGCAATATAATTTTAGACATTATCACAAAACGATGTCAGTTCTGACTTAAAATGCCATCTGTCATTCCCGTGCCTGAACTTCTATGACACTGCCTCATGGTCATACCAAAAGCGTGTTGCGCTTTTGCAATGGCTGCAAACGCAGACTAGACTGARAGGATCACCAGTTCCTTCTGTTTCTGAGGCAACGTGCCTTTTTGTGGTGACAAACGTTGAGTTCATCGAACAATTTCTAGTGACAAAAGAAACTCAGCACATCCATTACTACCACAATCTTCTGCTTAAAATGAAGCGACTGGTTCTTGCACCTATGTGGGGCTAGCATCTAGTCATTCATCTCCTCCATGCCACTGCCAAACAAGCCACACTTGATCGTCCTTCACAAGATGCCCAAGCTGCTGTATCCTGCMGTCTCAGTTTGTCACTCCTCACAGCCTCCTAAAATGCTTTTCTGGTGGTTCTTAGTTCTTTATCACTAGCTATAAACTTTTCCTTTTGCTAGCATAGGTGGCTGTC
Organism: Rhea americana; assembly: GCF_003343005.1. Taxonomy (NCBI): domain Eukaryota; kingdom Metazoa; phylum Chordata; class Aves; order Rheiformes; family Rheidae; genus Rhea; species Rhea americana. The sequence continues at coordinate 371,495 of NW_028186509.1, read as the reverse complement.
TCCAGATCTGGGAACTCTTTGTGTCAGATAAGCATTTGGTTTTCTGTGACAATCAAACTGCTTTGCAGCTTGTGTATGCATCCACCTTTCTATATGGCTAAGGAGCTAATAACCTACTCTTTCAGCTCCTGCAGTTGGGGGCATCTACTAATCTCAATAGTTTCTTGAGGTTCCTTCCAGGCTCATCTTTTGCAACGTGATATAATAGTTCATCTTTCATCCAGTTGATGCAGGCAATGACCACCAGAGTAATCACTCTTTTCCACTTCTTCACACACAATGTTAGTCATAAATACCCTTCAATAGCCTTACAAGATGGAACTTTTTCTCCCCGTGATGTCCAGCTCAGCTCTTCCTCACTTTGCAAAGGCTTCTGGATGTAGATATTGAATGCAGTTCCTTCCTCCGCTGTGGAGAGGCATTCATCCAGCCCCAATTCCCATTTGGATCAGGATCACGTTGCTGGATGTACCTCATGAACATCATTCCCTCCTCCCCAAAGCAAGTGAGCTCTGCTCATATTCCAGGTTAGTAAAGGAAAGGAAAAATAAAGGAGCATGAATCCAGTCCTAACACATCAAGCAACAGTGTAGTTAGCAAAGGAAAGCTCCATAGAGGAAGGCAGCTATTTCAAAATAAGATTGAACATAAATCAGTGTGATTTCTTGGGTAAGTTCATTTTAACAAAGGATTTAGAGAGTGTTAGCCCACCAGCTCCAATTGCCGTCCTGAGAAAAACAAAGGTCTAAAAGAATATCTAGGAAGGAAAACCAAAATGCCTGGGCTTTCCACATCACAGGGAATATAAATAATACTTGATGTATTAAGAATAAGCAAATAGCAAATAAGAAGAAATTTCTACTAAGAATAGATTGGTAATTTCTCTTTTCATAGTGGAAAGAAAGATACAAATTTAGCTTTCATCAAATGATACATTCTCCCAGAACAGTGTGGGAGATACATGACTTCAAATGGATTTCACTATCTCAGGAGATTTCTAAGACCAAGAGCCTGGCAGAATGATACAARTAAGAACTATATCTCAAGTAACAATAATAAAAATTGAAATAGTTGTGATTTTCTAATTCTGAACATAAACTAACATAAATTGTGGTGACTGCAAAATAGCTGTCTAGTGAGTAGCTTATGCGTCTAAAAATCTCTGCAGGCTTATTTGCTCCTTTCTCATATGCTGGCTGTTTTATAAGAGACAATAGAGGGTTACAGTATCCAATAATCTGATCTAGTTTGATAGTTCCTGTATGTCTCTTGATCAAATTCAGATTTGCTCACCTTTCATATCTGTGTATCATGCTGCAAAAGAAATCAGAAACTTTAATATCCTGGTAGTTTGGGGCAGAATATTACAAGTATCTAAATTTGGTGGTATAACACTGAGACCTAAATATTACCAAATCTGTATATGTTTTGTGGTCATTTTTATTAGTGCAAAGATGGAGCTTTTAGGTATGACATCATATCAAGAACATCCTTTTACCTATATCAGGTTTTCTTTCACGATATGTTTGGGGTATGAAATAATTATGTGCACAAAGTTGCTCTAGGATTTTATTTACAGACAAGAAAGATGACTTCATTTCAGACCAATATAAATAAACTTTGTTATCTTTTTAATATTCCTTTTGATGTTTCTAGATTACTTCATTTGTCTACAGTCTTTCTTACTCCACTGTGGAGGAAAATCAGTTTATCATTAGGATTAGGGATGAGACAACTATCTGGGGAAAACTGATGAAAATAAATGAAGACAGACTTTTAGCTCAAGTAAATTCCTACAATTCCCACTGATTCCATGTGTAAGCTGAGACGAAGAAGAAAAGGTTAAGATGGGATTCTTCTGTAAGAAGACACTAAGGTATGGTGGTGAGTTAGCCACAAGGAGAAATGAAGAGGGCGAAGCTGCAGTGGATATTAATATCCTGTAGGAAAGTGGAGGTAGCTGAGAAAGGTTAAGCTGCAGCTCCCTCAGATCACTTTGCCTCTGAATATTATTCAATATTCTTAGATKTGTGTGCTCCACTTTCTCACACGTGGTTACTTAGTTAATTCATCTTATGTTCCTGAATGCCCCCGTGTCCACTAGGCCTAGATGATACATCCTTCTCTACCTTGGTCACGACGGGAGGAGAACAGTGGTAACGCCAAGACAGAAAAGCAGAGCAGTATGTAYGGCAGGGAAGAAAGACGAGCGAGAAAAAGACGAGGACATCCGGAAAGGCAGGCAAGAAGGCAAATAGCTGCTGTGCGGCAGGCGCAAGGGGCAGGTCGTCATCTGGACAGACAGCCCGTGACAGCCCACAGCCACAGGGGCAGGCAGCGCGGGGCTGGTGGCCGGGGCCTGGCACAGGGACGAGGAGACCCGGAGGACGGGGCAAGGACATGCCTGTGCTGCATTTGTTAGTGAGGCCATAAGCTCATGTAGTCGATAGGTGGCACTGCGTGGTTTAGTGTTAATTCTGCTCGGTTGAGTCGTGGTTTGGGGAAGAAAGGCAGGAAATTGCTGAGTTACAGCCAAATGGGAGAGTTTTTCCTGTGTACTTTGCTCTTAATTGCTTACCTAGGCTTAACTAAGCCTGCTACGACTTCATTTAGTGGTGAGTCAGTGTGCTGTCCTCTGCGTGTCTCAGAAGGTTTGGATTGACAGAAGATCCATAAAAAGGGTACAGCAGTTTGTTTCTCAGATCTGGAAAGTGGCTGAATTTTATTTCTTGGGGGATAAGTTTGTGAAATATCACGGCAGAAAGGCTTGGATCTTGGGAACTGCCAAGAGAGACTATATGTGAAAGCTCTTCAGATATCTGACTAATTCCAGTATTAGCACAAGTAATTGGGGAGCTCTAGCGTCCATGAGCACTGCCCAGTGTGCTGCACCCAGCTCACGTGGCTGGGAATCCCTTTCCCTATCACACTGTGGCTACATCCACCCTTGCTAATGTTTGCTTAGCCATATTGCCTGTGGTCAAAGGGGTCTTTTTTAATGGATGTATTCCCTAAATCTCATTTCTCCCATCATTAGTATGTGCAGACATAGCTTGGTATGGCAACGTTTACTGAATACAAATACAGGCAAAGTTCATTTGGAAAAAAAAGCCTGTTCAGACCATGACTGATTAATAAACCCATACTCTTATACTCTGCAAGGCAGGGACCTCTTTTTGGTGTATTTATATTGTGTTATATTGTGTGTGGTGCATTAACAGTGTTTACAGATGTAATAAAACAGCACATATATTAATGCAATTTAGCAAATCATTTCTGCCAGAGACTGAATATATCCATTTACTATTAATATTATTTACTTTGCAGCAGGATCACAGGCACCTTATCATAGATAGCACTCATTGTGCTAGGTGCTGTATGAATACAGAGGGAAAAGGGGGCCTTGCTCTAAAAGGATGCAAGTAAGCTTAAGGATTTCAAGTAGCTTGAGGAGATCCTCAGAGAAGCATAAAGGCTCATGAAAATATATGTAAATTGTAGGCAATAGAGATTGACACCTGTCAGGTGGGAGAAAAGAGTGCTGATAGGTGCAGGGTAAGTTTTGAAGGATCTTAAAAGAGAAGTTGAGCTGTATTAGATGTGATAAGGCAGCAAATTACAACCTTTGTTCTGTGCACCTCTGAGGAGCTGTGAACTGCTCCTTGGGAATGATAAAAGATATTTAAGGGAAGCCTAACTTACCGTCCCAAAGGCCCAGTTAACAAATAGTCTAGGCTTTTCACTTGCATCAGATAAAGCTGTAGCTTGCCTCTAATCCACCAGCCCAAATCACACTGATGGGCAGTGGGAGCTGGGATGGGGTCCCAGCAGTGGCCTTGGAAAGTGATTTTTACAGAAGAGTTGCTAGCAAGTTAGGTAGGAACAGACTGCATTTGTTATGTTGAGGAATTTAGCTTCCATATGCAATCTAGTATTTTTATCTTTGCTCTGCGATATACTTTTATGTTCTTAGTCTATGTTCCTTGGAGTGGCAGGTATGAAATCAGGTGATGACCATCTTTTGTTGTTGCAAAATTTAATATTTTGCTGTCAAAAAGACATACTTACTAACAATCTGCAAAATTCCAATCAGAACTGGCCTTGAAGGCCGTGTGGTTTTGCTTATTCTTATTATAGCCACTTGTCGCAGATTATTTGAGAGCAGAAATGACAGATATTCCCAAAGGATAAAGATTTTTCTTAAAGTTTTATCATGCTGTTGCTTTGGCAAACCAGATAATGATAACATASCATTTGGTACACAGTAATCCAGGGCAGAGCTGGAGCTTGGAGTGTGAAATGGTAAATCTTGGCAATTAATTTAGTGCAGTTTATAACAGGTTACACCAACTAGAAAATTAGCAAAGTCACAGCATAAGACACAAATAAGTAAAGCTAAACTCAAAGGTGGTAATTTTAGCTGCAGTATTTAAGAAACAGTTAGTGCAAGCAAAACTGAAAATTGGTAATGCTGTGTGGCTGGACTTGTCCCAAGGACGGCAGTATGAAGGAGGAAGATAACAGCCATGGAAACACAAGGGCCTTCCTTACAACGTAGGCTCTAGTGTTGCTCGCACCTGTGTGCACAGTTAGCTGGAAGTAACAACTACTCATATTCCAATTACTACAAAAAAATGATATTGATTGTAACATATTTAATCTCAGTACATAGAACTTCGTAACTGTATGAATTTTCAGTTTGATTTCAAATAATGCGCATCATAGATATTTGTTATTAGTTATATAGTATTTTCAGAAGATGACAAAGCAAAAGTACACACATCAAACAAAAAAAATTGTCTAGGTGGTAAAATTTCAGGGGAATTCAACTAAAGTCAGTGGAATTTGCATGGATTTAACTGGGTATGCACAAGATGATCTACCTACCACAGGTGTCAAAAGGAATAATGAAACATTTCAATGGGAAATAAGTTAAATTAGAGACCATTGCATATATTTTAGATTTCCACAACCTGCTGGATCTTTACTTAAAAGTTTACATCTTTTAGCAGAAAAATTAATTTCTCTTTCACAAGTTCCACTTAGATTTTGTTGCTAATAAACCCAAGGATGTAAATACTATTAAGTACAAAACAGTCTGCTGCATAATTGTTTCAAAGCAATTACAGATTATATCGAGCCATTCGTTGAGCAGAAACAGTTTTTTCCAAGACACTAGCTCCCTGTACCTTGAAATTTTATTAGTCTAAGAATTTCATGCACCATATGTTGTAATACGAGACTAGCTGCAATTGAACAAACAACTTTCTGATATATAAGTGAATGATAACCTGATTTTAAATGTGTTTATCTAATGAGATAGTAACTGTAATTTACAGCACATATAAAAACTCCCACTGTTACTCTTGGTGCACCTTTTGGCTAAAAAGGGTGATGCACTGAGATATGCTAATGAATATCGTCTTGGTTTTTACCAAGTCAGTAATAAAATTTGCATTTGATATTGTGCACAGTAAACTGGGTTATTAGCCTTGAAAATGAGTCTCATAAAATTTAAATATAGGCTTAAATCATATTAACTGTCCTGTAGATTTTCTGAGAGGCTTTAAAGCATTGTGTTTTCTTTCTATAGTGTTGAGAATGCAGATGTCATTTTGCCTTCAGGGGTGCCCCAAAATATTGGAGCCTGAAGGATGAACAGCAATTCAATCCCTTGTTCTTTCGTGCTTGGGGAACTGGATGCAGTTAGAGGCCTGGGAAAATCACTATGGGAAGGGGGGAAAAAAGTAGGAAAAAAGTAGTGTTCCCTAGGTGTTCCTTCTCAAAGTTCATGCGAGACGAAACAGCGAGCTTAGCATCTCACTTCCGAGCTGGGGGTTTGGGCATCAATAGTCACATTTTGGAGGAAAGACACACCAAAGCCTTTGGGTGCTGGCATGACATCTGATGGGAAGGCTCAGGGCCAAATGCCACCTTGGCAATTTTATTGATTTAGAGGAACTCTCAGAGTTCAGCAGTGCTATTTCAGGTGTATAGCTATGCAGGAGATGAGAATTTGCCCCCTGCCCTGTGTTTTCATTGGGGAGGTGGTACTTGAGCGATAGATAGATCTCCACCATGGGCAGATAACTCTGAACTGCAGCCTGTCTGGAGGAGTCATGAGAGAAGGAGCTGAACAAAACTGAAACATGATGGCTTATGTCCAGTTAGAGAAGTTTTTAACTTAAAGCAAACCCCTGGATCCAGCTGCAGCTCAGAGCAGGCTTTTGAGCTTAACTCTGTCGGGTGTTAAGTATCCCAGCTCACACTGAAGTTAGGGCTTAACTCTTTAAAACACGCTGCAAATTCCTGTATATATTGAGAGAAAGTACATGCTCATGTAGAGTCCTCCCATGATCTATCAGACCTTTCATTTGCTTTATTAGCCTGAATCCACATAAGGTAAACGTTGATTTTTTTCAGGGAAAGGAAGCCATTTCTTGCAACTCTTTCCACAAATACTTCATAAACTTCTGAGTCCCACACCAGTAAAATGCAATTCTGTGTTAGATAAGGGACTAGCTAACTGTGGCACTACATAAGACAAGAGAGATGGTTTGCCTCTTATTTTACTCACTACTGTCATAAGGTTTGTTAGGAATAGGGCTCCTATTTCTGACTGGTTGCTGTGATTGTCAGAAAAGACTTTATCTCAAGAGGAAGTCTCCATCCCTGTCTCTGTCTTTATTTTTTTCTGTTTCTCGTTCTTGCTTTCTCCACTGAGGTCTGAAAGTGATTCAGGAGGAGATAATGTAAAGAAACAAGTAAGATTAACCCAGCAGAGAGAAGCAGAGTTAACTACAAGTGGGAGGAAGGCAGATATTTTTACCAAAGTCAGAAATGCAAATACTTTTGCTCGTGGAAAGTAAGATTGGCATGTAATGATATTATGCAATACTGTGTATTCATCAGGAAGAAATTACTGCTCTGAAACTGGACACAGTCAACATGTATTCTGTGCCAAAAATCTAGTGAATACTATCTGCTTATCAGTGCAAGATCTTTTACTATTACTGTAAATAAACTGTTATAAAATTACAGCCCAGTGACAAATGACTTTTATTATGAAATTCCAATTCCCTGTAGTAACGCAAGACAGAGTGGTTGGGCACTGTTCAAATATTACACAAACTGCTCCAGAGCCTGGGCAAACTGCTACACACTATTCTATTAACTTTCCTAGTAACTAATTTCAAAGCCTGATTTTTATACTTACACTTTAGTAAGGTGCAATATTAGTATTTTAATATGATACTGTCTCAGACTATATGAACGCCAGAAAASTAGCTGTGGACACCAAATAGCATCTGGTACTGCGCACATTAAAGCACAGGCGTCAGCACACAGTGACTGCYTGCTCGAGGAGACCTGAGGTCCATCTTGCCTCCTCCCCCTTCTGCGGCAATGACTGGTCCTGAGTGCTTCAGAAAAGAAACCCTATGATAAGCAGTGGCAGAGGCATGTGCTGCCCTCAGAGTAAGTCTCATCCTGGCACTTAGGAATCAGAGGTTGCCTTAAGCTTTGAAATACAAGATTGAATATCYCAACCAATCTGCTGTTGGCATTGCTCATTAATATCTTTGGAAATGCTTTATAGCCTCATTATTATCGATCTCTTTTTTCATTTTACACAGTGAACGTTACGCTTATGTAAACAGGACCACGGTTATCTTCCTTCTGCTAGTCGCTGAACAAGCGCAGTACTGTAACATCAGGACCCTGTGTTGTTCTGTTGGGCTGGGCTGACTGCCAAAGCTGAGGACCTGAAAGGTAAAAAAAATACCAGAGAAGACAATCAAAATATTCTGCCAAACATGGAAAAGTAAGGATTTCCTGACWGCACGGGGAAGTTTCTCATGTAGGTGGTACACCTTTCGCCAGTTTGCGTAGCGCTTCGCACAGCACTCCGTCTCCGTCGGTTCCAGCGCATTACGATTTGGCAGGAGCCCGAGCTGCATTATGTAGAGTTAAAAGAGGCTGACACTCTCTTTGGCTGAGACATCTTTCCYGACTGAGACTCCACTGCTTAGCTTAAAGAAGAGGAAACACCAGGCTGTTTCCTCTTGTTTCATTCTTAATAACACTGCTCTACAGACCACCTAGCAGGCCCTTACTGATACAGCTGGCCAGGCAATTAGGTAGCAGCTTTATTGCTAGGTTTATCTAAAGCAATTGTAATGTTTCTGGATAAAAATTTCCCAGGAGAAAAAAAAATAGCTATCTCCAATTTTAACTGCTTATTTTCCTTTGATTTCACTTGATTTTTATGCTCCTAGGAAACTTTTATTTGGGAAGAGGAGAGGAGGGAAGGAACATGACTGTGGGCCTCAGTTACTGGCCGAATAGTTTGGACTTCCTTTCGTCATTAAAAACAGCTGAAAGRGGCCCTTCATCATCATTAAGGACCYGGTTGTATCGTTACTGTGAGCCCTGACTGAGGGATCGTGCCCTGTGAGCACAGCAGTGTCTGARAATGACAAAAATCCTAATTGCATCCCCGATCCTCCCAAGGGCTTGGGCTTGTCCTCACGGGAGAAGTCCTTGCTCTTTTCCTAATAGGGACTGCTTCTCTTTTTATATAAATATCACTCAGGGATGTGGTTAGGTAGCAGGGGATAGGTTTAAGACTCCACTCTCTTGCTGCCATAGTACGGAGGGAAAAKAGCAACATCATTAAACCACCGTTGATCTAAACTCTGTTGTAGATATTTCATGCAGGAAAATAAACGGATTTTTTTTTTTACTCTGGGCCAGCTAGCTGAGCCAAGATGATGCCTTTAAGTGATTTCTGACTGAATATATTGACTTGTGGAAAGAGTGACATGGAGAAGTGAACACATCAGAAAAAGGAAGTCTATTTAAAGAAAGATAATAAATGGAGACAGAGATCCTGTGTTTCAATAAGCAAGTTACTTCCCCTACCCGGTCATTTGTAGCAGGCACTGAAGTAAAGCAGCAGTGGGAATCACACACACAGACGTTATCCTGTAGTTTTCTTCTTGTCCTTTAGGCTGTCCCCCATATAGCCTTAAAATATGGAGGTCTTGCTCATTTTAATCCTCAGCACTGGAACTCCTCTGTCTGTACTAGCATATTCTGTCCCCATTGTCACATGAAGTGTAACAACACCAGCACAGACAATGGTTTTATTAGCTGATTTATAGGGGTAAATCAGGGGTAAATTGAACCCTTCTTTAGAAAGCTTTGAGTTCACAATGCCAAGATACAGCAAACATAAAAACTCATTTGGGAARAAGGGGGATTAGAACAATACTGACACTGTGTGGAGCAAAGTTATAGACACTATCGTGTAATCTCAGGAGGTCTGTGAAGAAAACACAGCATGTGATATGGTGGAATGGTATGTAGCACACTATCAGCTATTGTGTTGGCTCAGAAACATGTAAATATTTCTGTGGAAAAAATAAAACAAAATGTAAAATATTCATTTCCAGTGGGAGGAGGGAGAACTATGGAGAGCTTTTATTAAGCCCAAACTCAAGTTTCAAGTTTGGTTTTATTCTTAAAAAAA
>NW_028186509.1:327195-361899 GCF_003343005.1 Rhea americana | reverse complement strand
TTTTTTTTGTAAAAAAAAAAAAAAAAAAAAAACTTTTTTACAATTTCTAGAAATCATACTTGTTTCCATTTCAGCATTTATGAATGTACTATATATTTAGTAACTCTATATAAAGACATGTATAAAAGAATTTTAGACCTACACATCTATAAATATGCATGTATATAAAATCAGGCTATTTATCAGGGCAATGCAAGTATCCTAGAAAGAGCTAGGCTATTCTCTGGAAAGCTCTTGATGCAAAAGACAGAAGAGCAATGGAGCTGAGCAGGAGAGGGAAACCACATCCAACAGTCTGTCAAAGTGATATCAAGAGCAAAAGTTTTAAAGTGATAACTAACGTGCCAGCCTTAAAGAAAGACTGACAGTAAAACCAGACTATTTTTCTTTTTTACCTGTAACTTCATGTCAGGAACTGAGCATTTGCATGTCTAAGGCTATTCTGTGCTGGAAAACTTTTCTCAAAAAAAAAAAACAGTCTGTTAGAGGCAATAAAAAAAGTAAATTGTATTCATGTTAAAGGATTTTGATTTTCTATAAATCTTTTGTTGCCGTATTTTGAAGCTCTGATAACCTTCATGGCTATGTGAAGACTGTAGAGCACATAGGATCTGAGGCAGGTCATTGTCCAGGCTGGTGACCTGTTGGAAGATGTTGCAAGTCTCTTCTATCTGTTACTCCCATGCTTTCTTCCCTTGGAAATGAGTGCACAGAGGAGGCACTATAGAGTGCATCAGGTCTTTATCTTAATGTGCAGCTGCAACAGGGTAGATGCATGTGCCCAGATCCAGGGGCTGAGAAGCATTCTCTTGTCCCAAAATAGCCTGTACGGGATTTTTGCAGCTAATTGTATGCCTTTCCCATGGGAGAAAGAATAACGACTAGCCTGGGAAAAGTTATAAGAGACTCAGACATAAGAGATAAGTTCCTCAGATCTTCTGCAAGCACTAGACACCTATCAGGGCATAGCTGAATAGGAGTTTTCCAACAGCTGAAGCCCCAGGCAAATGCAGGTTAAAGCCAGGTACTAAGTTGCTCTCAATAGTCCTATCTGCGTCCAAAGCTATTGAGAGGAGGTAGCTCCTGATTCAAGTTCAGATTTGGTTAAAGACAGGCCTGGAGGGCAAATGAGTGACAAGGAGTGGAGGTAGAACAGAGGCATAGAAGAAAGGAGATTATGAAAAGAAGTTGCAAGGAGTACTTGGATAAGAGACATGGGGAGAAAGACTGAGACTGCAGTCAGTGGGAACAGTGAATAAGGGCAGAGGTGGAAGGAAGTGATATACAGTGAGGAGCCAGCTGAGGGAACAAGGTTGTTGGACAAGCATATTGGAAGAGTGACATGAATAAGCAGAAATGAGAGTTGCTAAGGGAGCAGAATATGGCTTGAAATCAAGACCAAGGAAACAGAAAAGATAGAAGTCAGATAGACAGATGTTGGGAGATAAGCCACAAAAGCTGCCAGACTTAGCCAGATGGAGCAGTAGATCTCAGAGGCCAAAGGGGGCTCCAGTGTTCTGGAGTCATTTTGCTCCTTGGCCATCAGAAAATACCAGTGAGACTAACTGGCAGAGCCTCCAGCCTCCTATCGTGATAATGCAAAACAAACTGACAACATTACTGCTGTAGTGTGCTACAGAGCTGAAACATGACATTCTAGCTGTTTCTACAGGGTGTGAAAATTCAGAAGAGTTAGCTATGTAGTTCTCTTGACACATGGTATGGACATGTCCTTTCTGAACTCCATGATAATGGTAAGACACCTCTTCTTGGCAGGCCTGGGTGCTGACATTTGCTGCTGCAACCACTGAGCATCAGAGGCACCCACCCAGTTAATGGGAACAGTCCTCTTAACTCAAGGGCTAGGAATCTGCTCAGCTGAAGGAAGGGGGACATGAAGATCATCTCCTTGGTAGCATAATCACAAGCAGCTGTGTATGTGATAAAGTAAACTGAGTGGCCACACATTTATCACAGTACCAGTCTGTGCAGCACCAGCAGCATCTTTTTTATAGAGTAAACTTCTTGCTTCATCTAAATGCAAACAAGTAATTTGTACACAGTCTGAAGAGGCAGCCTTTGTCCTGTAGATGAACAGGTTATAAAGCTCTAGCATTTGTAAATGTTTGATTAGTCTTTTAACTCAGCCACCCACATAAAACAAGCAAACAAACCTCAGAACCAAAATATTTCTAAGTATGAATCTCTATGAAAACAGTCATAGTGAGAATGGGATGCATCAGCCTGAAAGATTGCCCCTTTTGTGATCATGGACGTCCTCTCTCAAACTAACCAGTACATCTCTCAAAACACACAAGACTATTTAGCAAGCAGTGATCTCATGGCCTAGTCTGTAGGAGAAACCAGAGAGAAAAGTGTGCAGACATATCTATATACACATATGGGTTTGGGATAATTTTTTTCTGTACATTTTTTTTTTGTTCTAGGGAATTTCTAAAAGTAGTCACACTTTTGATTTAATAAAAGAACACTTTGGGGGGAGTAAGGCAGTATAGTCAGCTCTCCGATCACTATTTAGATTAAGCTCCCTCTGAAAACATCAGTTTTTGTGGTACTCCCTGTTCCCAGTAAGACAAGATTTCTATCCTATGTGGTTGCAAGAAAATAGGCCAGTCAGCCTCACCTCCATCCCTGGAAAGGTGATGGAACAGCTCATTCTGGACGTCATCTCCAGACATATGGAGGAAAAGAAGATGATCAGGAATAGCCAGCATGGATTCACCAAGGGGAAATCCTGCTTAACTAATCTGATAGCCTTCTATGATGGACTGACTGGCTGGGTAGATGAGGGCAGAGCAGTGGATGTTGTGTACCTTGACTTCAGCAAGGCTTTTGACACTGTCTCCCATAACATCCTCCTAGAGAAGCTCAGGAAGTGTGGGCTAGACGAGTGGACAGTGAGGTGAATTGAGAACTGGCTGAAAGGTAGAGCTCAGAGGGTCGTCATCGGGGGCACGGAGTCTAGTTGGAGGCCTGTGGCTAGTGGAGTCCCCCAGGGCTCAGGACTGGGTCCCATCCTGTTCAACTTCTTCATCAATGACCTGGATGAGGGGACAGAGTGCCTCCTCAGCAAGTTTGCTGATGATATCAAGCTGGGAGGAGTGGCTGACACACCTGAGGGCCGTGCTGCCATACAGAGAGACCTGGCCAGGCTGGAGAGTTGGGTGGAGAGGAACCTCACGAGGTTCAACAAGGGCAAGTGCAGAGTCCTGCACATAGGAAGGAATAATCCCATGCACCAGTACAAGCTGGGGGCTGACCTTCTGGAGAGCAGCTCTGCAGAGAAGGACCTGGGAGTGCTGGTGGACGACAAGTTGACCATGAGCCAGCAATGTGCCCTTGTGGCCAAGAAGGCCAATGGTATCCTGGGGTGCACTGGGAAGAGTGTTGCCAGCAGGTGGAGGGAGGTGATCCTGCCCCTCTACTCAGCCCTGGGGAGGCCTCACCTCAAGTACTGTGTCCAGTTCTGTGCTCCCCAGGACAAGAGAGACATGGAGCTACTGGAGAGAGTCCRGYGTMRRGCTATGAAGATGATCAGAGGGCTGGAGCATCTGCCCTATGAGGAACGGCCGCAAGAGCGGGACCTCTTTAGCCTTGGGAAGAGAAGACTGAGGGGGGATCTTATCAATGTGTATAAGTATCTGAAGGGAGGGTGTCAGGGGGACGGGGACAAACTCTTTTCAGTTGTCCTATGTGACAGGACAAGAGGCAATGGGCAGAAAYTGAACCACAGGAAGTTCCGCCTGACCATGAGGGGGAATTTTTTCACTGTGAGAGTGATGGAGCACTGGACTGGGTTGCCCACAGAGGTTGTGGAGTCTGCTTCTCTGGAGATCTTCAAGGCCCGCCTGGATGCAGTGACCCTGCTGAGCAGGGAGGTTGGACTAGATGATCTCCAGAGGTCCCTTCCAACCTTACTGATTCTGTGATTCTGTGGGAACCACTGGGCTAAAAGCCCATGAGAAAGTGAAAATAATCTACATATAGCTTAAGAATAACCTATGATGTAGACAACTTGTGGGTTCAGCTGATGACTTGTCAGTATCTGGGGTGATGTGCAATGGATTCTCTTCATCCCCTCACTATTTAGACAATATTCATAATTCATGATGTCAGTCAGCCTAGGAACTGAGATCTGAGACGAGCTCTTTGGTTCCCATCCAGACTGCTCTGGATCCTGCCATGTTGGAGGATCTCCTCATGGGGCAGCATGGATGAGACTGCTTAGCTGACTGAGTACTTACCTGAGTGCTCCTGCAGAACCTTTGTGAGGAGGCTTGTTAGGGATGCCCTCGCACCCATCAGTCCGAAGGGATGATCTGGATAACTACAGCAGCTGCCAAACAGATGCTTGCAGAGACCTGTTGAGAGGCTTAGTAAAGAAACTGGAAATTCCTACAGGTGTGTAGCTTTGAGGATGAAATCTGGTTACTTTCAGGCTGGCAAGAACCTATTGATTGATCCTGCCATATCACTGCCACATCCCTTTGCTTTTATTCATCTTTGCAGCTGATACTGACTAAGTAGCAAATGTTCTGGCTAGTTCCTTCATGCATAATAGAGACAAACATTTGCTTTCTTGACCATGATGCGTGCACAGTATGCATAATCTGATTCTCTGCATCATGGGCTTATACTCTTGCCAATCCCTTATATTTGGAGGATAATTTTCCTTATCTAACATGCTTGCAGATGGAAGGTGCAAAGGAGATCACTCACTGCTGGTCTCTTACCTGTGGGGCATTCCTTTAAAAGCCCAAGGTGGTATTTGGTACTTATAACAGTTCAGCTGCCTTAGAAAACATGAATGGCAACTTCCCTTTAAGCCCTCAGGATGTCAAATATTACTTGATGAGGCATGTCTTCAGTGTAAACTCTGTCAGAGGTTTATCAGGGATTTTTTACAGGGCAGAATTATTTGGCATTTTACAAGTCAAATAATCCTGGATTTTGATCAAGAGCAGGCTTGGTAGTTCAAAATAAATCCCTTTACTCATGTAATCTTCTGCATGAAAAAAAGGAGAAAAAAGGCAGGAGGAAGGAAAACATCCCATCATTTTAGCTGAATAGTTTCCCATATGCTATAATAAAATATTCATTAATTATAGCTTTTCTGGCACTGGCTCTATCACCAAAGTGAAAATTTATTTAAAAATTTCTCTGACACTCACTGCAGTCCAGAGTAGTCATGCTTTCCTCAGCAGTGGGCCTGTTTTCTCTCCCTGGCTGTGCTCTGCATCATCTACCTAATTTGAAATGTTAACAGAAGAGACCAAAGAGATGGTCTTTAAACTGGCCCTTGGTCTTTAAACTGGCCCTTGCCATCTATGTGAACAGAGCACTCAGCAGGTTTTGCTGTTTACTGATGACCAAATGAAACTTCAAAGGGGGTAAAATAGTCAGCTGGGAAGGAACCAGGAGCTCAGCACAGCTCTGGTCTGTCTTACAGGGATATGATCACCTCAGCTCCTCTCTGCTGAGGGCAAAGCCTGCAAGGGAGGACAAGTGGATTTCTCCCATGCACCTGAGGGAGCCAAACCTGCAGGAGAGGCCAAAATCCATGAGCTGCTTTGTCTGATGCATGTCTGTTGTCCACAGGCTTCACTAAAGCATAATGTGGAGCGTGTTTCCAAATGTTTAAAAAATCAACGTTGAGGGCATCAGCAGGGGGTTAATGCAAGCCAGGGTTGCCACAACACTAGAGGCATTCACAGAAGAGGCCTGCAGTTGCTGCATAGGCACATTTGGCCCACGTTTCCAAAGAGGCCGTATCTGTTACTGCAGAGGAGTACACTGCCTGCCACTGTTGGGCTATTAGTATGGAAATGAGGCATGTGTGTGACAGGTGGCCTTACAACCAACACAATTAACTTTCTCCATTAGCTGACGCACTGACAAAACAGATGCAGCATCAATAAGTACCAAAAAACCCACAAACACTGAATAGGAATGACACATTGCACACCCCTATTATTTATAAGGAGGAACAGCATAATTTCTTCAGTACACAGCAGCGTAGACGAGGTGATCAGGTTTTTCTTCCACGATTACAATGTTTGTTTGCTTCATTATAATTATTATTTTAATCTTGAACTTTATAAAAATGTCACTGCCGACCTTAAAGAGCTCTCAGTGACATACAACAGACTTATGAAGGTCTGTCACAGCTAGGAAGTAGGAAGTGAGCAGATCCTTTTCATATAAAATAAATCAAGTTGCCTAACACCAGATTCAGGAACACCAGGCTCTGAACTAGACAGAATTGCTTCCAAGCCCTTTAGTATGGCACATTTTAGCTGCCTGTGACAATGCTACCAAGGACGTTAAGRTGGAGCAGCTGTTCATATCCCTACACTGAGATAAAAGGGCTTGTGACTCAACTGAAAACATGGGATTGGGGAGGATTATTTGGCATATTAGATTTCAGCAAAGGAATATGTCATGTTGGCTTGAAAGAAAAGCAGTTAATCAGAAATAAATTGAAACAGGGTCATAGACGGTATAACTTTCTGAGCTTTTTGCAGTGAGGCAGTTACTCCTGACATTGGGGGTGAACCACACAGGAGATTTAAGTAAGAGCAACAACTTGAACTGTCTGAAATGCAGAATTGTAATGTATTAACAAAAATTTACAAAACAGCTCCCTCATGTCATATGGTGCCTCGTGAAATATTTAGATATAAACTGAGTTGCATCCTTGCCATGTGTAAACACTCGTAGGTCCTTTAGTTCCACTGGCTTGCACCAGAGGTTTTCCCAGGTTAAACCCATTCTAGATTTCATCCTTTATTATCCCAGCGTGAAAATGTCCTAGAATAGAGAGTGTTAGCTGCCAGGTCACACTGACAGTGGGTATTTTGTTCCATATACCTCCAATTAGGAGAATGTTTGCACAGATAAAGCGCTCAGTCTATAAATCAGCCCAATGCCACCATGACTGAAACTGAATGGCCTTCTTTCACTGGCCTATGAGTTGACTGGTAGGAGTCAACACCACATGCCTTTTAGTTGCTTTAACACACACGGCAGTGGTGGTAAATGCATGTTCATGACATGTTTTCTGCTACTCCCTTCAGGTCACAATTGGCAAGCAACATGCTGAAACCTGTGTAGCCCACGTCAGGTGTATGTTGCAAAGGTGAGTTTCCAGATCTCTGGATGGTCATGAATTAAACTAAAGCTAAATTCAGTTTTTTAGGAAAAAAAACAAAACAAAAACAAACAAACAAAAAAACCCAGCACAACAACCATACTTACTATGGTATTCACTGCAGTCTCTTTAGCTTAGAGAAATTGAACRTGGTTTTCTCTGTCTGTTTTTTATACCTCACATATATGCAGGGACGTTTTTATATTTAGATTAGATTCCTTAGAACCAATGGTGTATATATATACAGCAGATACATATTTCTGGACTTTTCATGCCAAGATGCCAATAAAAAATGAAGAATAATTGTGAAATGCCTCATTTTATTAAAATGCTGTAGTATGGAACTAGTATTGATAATATCCTCTGGGATGCTAGTCCAATAAGATTTCTTTGAGGGCTTTGTGTTGGATGTGGTGGTTTTAGGATGTGATGAGAAACTGCAGTCCTGACTGTGGAGACGAACACTGTACTGTGTACAAGTGCAGTGATCAGCTGCATCAGGCTGGCTAACTTCCAAGGTGACAAATTGCTTTCTGAYTATCTGAATGCCTTACAGTATCTTCAAGTGCACACAGAATTCTTCCCCAAGCATCTATACAATGCTTCTACAGTTTCTGAATTTTGCAACAAAAAAAAAGAGCAGTATTTCAGACAACATTAAAGCAAACCAGTGTGTGTATTCACCGTTATGGACAAAGATTATTTTTAAAACAGAACTGGGGTTGCAGAGAGAAGTGATAGCTGTTAGCTCGCCTTGTCYTGAGCCAGGCGTTATCAATGAAAACAACTGGGGAGGGCATTTGGAAGCATCTGAAATCTGGATTAAAAATCTGTTTTCTGGTTATATTTTACAGATGGAGATTTGGAGACAGCAGAATTTTTCCTGACAGGATTAGTGATAGAAAGCCCTACATCAGACTCATAGTGGAAAGCATGAAATCTTACCTRGAAAGAAGTAACTGTCTCTCCATAATAATTACATGAGCTGTTAATTTTATTATTTCGTGCAGTGCCTTGGGATACATACCATGAAAGACCCCACTATTAAAGCATAGTTTAATTGACTGACTTACGGGACAGACCAAAGCACAGAAACCTACTAATCTAATTAGATGCACTTAGATATGCATCTCCTCATCATTTCACTGTAAAGCCCATTTCTAGCTTTGGTGTGCAGGTGTCAGGACTGTCTAGCTTCATTCTAACGACCCTAATTAGTAATCCCTACCACATAAAGCTATCTCCTCTTTCCTTTTTGACACCAACTCATCTACCTGACCAACTAATAGCTCTCAACAAGTAGGTGTTAATGAAGTGGCTTAAATTGAGGTGCCTCTAGGGAGAGCAGTGTGGAATGGAGTGAAGGTAGATTGATCTTAATGGGAAATCCCGTTTTACTACCTCCCTGTGACTAAGTAATTTCAGCTGAGTGATTGACAATGGAAGCAGAAAGCTGATTTTCTCAGATCAAGAGGCCTCTGCAGTGGTTCTGTTGCACTTCAGCTTTCGCATCGGTGGCTGTGATCTGGATGCAGTCACAACTTAAATTTCATGGTTCATCCTGTTTTCACTCACTGGCAAGCAGCGTGTGAAAGACACWTGGTGAATAGTTCCATCCGACGGGCTTTGCCAGTTTTATGGATATGATATATTTGTGCAAAGACTATACTGTTTATAGGCTTTTCAAAAGGAAAGGACGATTGTCAGAAAGTCTCCCTACCCCAAAAAAGAAAGCTTTTATTGACGTAACAGCCACTTGTTCACATGCAGATATGGAAACATCCGTTTCAATAAATGTTCTTAGAAAAGCAAGCAAAAAAGAGAAGTGACTAGGGCAGAATCAAAAGCTGTTCAGCATCCACTCAGATACAGGCAATTATTCCCATTATTTGTCCAGCTGGAATCAAAACCTTTCCTAAAAAGCTCTTTTTGTGCCAGCTCGTTTGTTTGTTTTGTTTCATCCCAAAGGTGTTTTATTTGAGTTTGAAAAAATCAGAAGAATTTAAGGAACAGTCAAGCCAAGGCAGCAGGAAATATGTGGACATGRATGTGTTTGTATTTGTGTGTATCTGTCTTCTAGCGTAGATATTTATATAACTGTTTTTTCCTCATTTAAAAATAAGAAGTCAGAATTTTTTTGACATCAAATCTAGAAAGCATTAAAATACTCTGGCTTTATAAGCAATTACATTATAAGTAACATAAGTTCCTAGTGAAATATTTAGAATGAACTTAATCACTATTACTAAAAAAGGGAATCGGCTGATTATCCAAGAGAAGAGCATTTGACCCACAGGGAGTTTAAAATATCACAAATTTTACTAAGAGCCTCTCCATTTCTTAGAGCTCTTGTTTAACCTTTCCTATCACGCTGCATGTATGGTTAATGCTGTTTTTTTGTTGTTGTTTTGTTTGTTGTTGTTGTTGTTAGCATAATGGGATGAGGCATTGGCACCTTGATAAACTCTCTCCACTTTGCTGTTTGCTTTTGACTCTGAGGAGTTATTAGGAGGTGGATGGCAGATTTCTGCCAGTCCCATTCTTCTCCTCTGACATTTGCTTATTTGTGGGTGCGTTGGGGGTTGCAGTTCCCATCCAATAGGAGGTAGAAGAGGGATCAGAATCCTAGACTCTTTCTATCCTTGCAACAGGTAAAATCTGCTCAGATGCCATGAGAAATATTATATCTTGGTAATCTCTTATAATATCTGCAGACAGGTGCTGCCCTGAAGGTGCGCTTCAGTGGAAGGAAAAAGGGGATGGCAGAGCCAACATAGACCTACAKGAGACAGGTGCCCTTCTGGAGAAGCAGTTGGCAGCCAGACAGGATGCCCTAAAGCCTCTTAAATGGATTAGATACTTATGTGTAGGCAACTGTATTGCATCATTTAGTCACAGCAAGAGTCATGAGATCATGAAAATTAGGGCAGAGATCCTCCTCTTAAGCTATTAATATTAAATATAGACACAGTCACTGAATAAAAGATGCTAAAAAATGGATCTGAACCACAGTYGTAGTAAAGAATAATTATGATGAAAGCTTAGGTATTTTTTTCCAGGTAAGAAGAAATAGATTGCAATAAATATCAGGTAAATCCCTTCTCCTACTTGCCATAGTAGAACATCTTCACAGAAGACTTGTTTGATGCATTATTAAGCTGTGGAACTTCTTGCACTATTATGAGTGCCAGAACGTCACCTGAGTTCAGAAAGCAGCTGGGCAAATTCACAGAAGAAACTATCAAAGGCTATTACACAAGGAAATGCAAGGAAAATGCTTTTTTAAGAATACCCTAGAGCAGCACAGAACGGCACACTGACAGAATATTGCGTTTAAGCTCTTCCATCTTTCTTTAAGCATCAGCTCATGGTCATTCTTCTAGATGCATACTGGTCTAGATTTATCTTGGGTCTCACTCAGAATGCCCATTATTATGTTTCTGATCTGCCTTTCACGCTTGGATCATAATGTGTGTGGTGTTGGAGACATGTCTAAATCCAGGATTCCTTTGGGAAAAGAAAAAGAAAAAGAAAAGGGTTCTATGACTCTATACAATGCAGAATGCTTGTGTCTCTCACATGCCTCCTCCAATAGGCAGTTTTAATGTATGGAGCTGTTCTTGAAGTTTCATTTATTACAATCCCCGTTCATTTAAGTTAAATTAAGTGACAATAATGAGTTATTTGCAACTCAGAACCAGAAAGCTTTTGGAAACAATTGCAAGCAAGAGAAAGCCAGGATCTCGGTTCCTCTTCCACTGATAACATTGTAAGATGAGCCCCACTGATGTCCATTTAGGTACAGCAGTGTAAAGCTCAGACATAGGAGGAGACAGGCAATATTCATGTAATGGTAGAAAGGGACAGTAATGGCTGTGCTTCTTTCTTCATAGATCATTTGTAGGAAAGTGCAACAGCCAAAAAACTGCGAAGTCTGAACTGGCAAACTCAGTGGGTGCCTGATCAAAAGCCTCTTGAGAGTCAGCTGAAGTTTGAGGGAGTAAACAGTTCTGTGTGAAGGAGCCTTGCTGGTTTGGGACAAAAATGTTCAAGCAGTTTCTAGCAGGAATATGAAGGAAGGCTTTTGTTCAATCTGCAGCCTCCGCTTCTTTTTCTCTCATTATTTATATCTTCTCTGAGACTATGGGACAGTATGTTGGATTTACAGTACCTGTGACCAAGCTACAAAACAAATGTCTGTGCACTTCAAGTATCTGAGGCATTCTTTTCTGTCATGCAAAATGAAAGGCCTGCTTAACCTCAGAAAGCAAGGGGAAAGCAAATGGAACTAATGGGAAAGGTGCATCAGTATGACCTAACTCCATTGGTTTAACAAGGCTAAAAATGCATGACTCAATTACACAAGAGTTAGCTAATGAGGAATGGGGAAGATGTTACACTTTAAAACAAATGGCTACTAAATGAATTGGGTGCTGCCTTTCAAATCTATACCATTCAACAAAAACCTGGCAAGACATTTTCTTCACAGGATATGAATCATCCGAAATAAAAAAAGCAAGACTARGGCCACCTACATTCAGAGTTTGTACAGTATGACCTTAAGGCCCAACATCTACCAGAAGTTGAGTAGCAAAAGGCCAAGCTCCAAAGAATAAAAGGGCTTACATCAGTATTAAATAATTCCCTCTTAGAGATGCAAATTTCTAATTAGTTACTGTGGAAACTGTAGAGGCCTGGAAGTAAGCCCTGCACAATGAGAATGAGAGTTTACTTTTTTGATTTACTGCAGGGCTGCAGTAGTTGAGGGAGGGCTGAGAGGGGGAAATAAATTCATTGCTTTTAACATGACAACAGAATAAAGTGCAGCAGCAGAAGTGACTGTTTTGTGTGCTGCTGCTGCTGTTACAGATCCCAGAGGAGCTTTATGTGACATAGTCTCACTTAAAATGCCTTCCAGGAATTGTAAAATGCTTTGTTTACAAACAAGTGACTTTCTCAACACCCTCACTTGTTGCAGCTCTGACAAAGCTCTGGGACTCTATTTTCAAAGCCAGCAGGAGCTAAGGGTGTCTTCTGTTTGTTAGATGACTAAACCTGAATTTCAAAAGATAGTATTTCTGAAAATCAAGTTGCCCTAACCAGGCCTGTACTGAGCATCAAAAATGTCTTGCTGGAAATTCTTTCAGGATTTTGAATCTAAACCAGAGCAGAAATCATTTGTTAATTACTTCTTTGTCTTTCTTTCTTTATTTATATTTTACTTTACTTGAATTATTTAGTTTAAATTTGTGGRACAGTTTCAGTTCTGTGAGCGTGTAGTCTGTGCGGTCTCATCCTGTATGGTCTAGAGTAGGCACTGGGGGAGCCAGGCACCCCCAGTTTTTATATAAACCAGCAGAAGTGGAGATGATTAATTCTTTATAAATTCAGGCACCACACATATCTTCAGTTTTTTTCCTGGTACTGTATATTAATATGGAGCAATTGCAAGCCCCAAAAGAAAATTAACAAATGAATGTATTTATGTTCCAGTAGCAACTGGAAGAATTATTTTGCTATAATACTATATAATATGATTTACTCTTCTGTGGACTCCTATCTCGGCCTCTTCTATTAGTTAAAAGAAAACATGTTTTCWGCTCCTTTGCAGAGCTTGGGCTAGATGCGTGCACAGGGCATCACTGCAGAGTATGCTCCGACTCCTGATGCCCACTCRTCACTGGAGACGTCACAGCTCTGCAGGGAGCTGCATTTGAGCAACAGGGAAGGTGGGAACTGCTGCACCCAACTCTGATGCTTACACATGAGGACAGAAGTGCTGACACTGTTAATAGTCTTGTTAGCAGAAAAGAGAGAGAGGATCACAAACTAATGGGAATTGCAGTGGAAAACCTCTTTGGTTGGTGCTGGTAGCAGTTTTAAAGAGAGGCATCATTTCTTTTTAAACCCAGCCAAGGAAATCCACCTGTCTGATTCAACCATAGGCAGTAGGTGTTTTACCATCTGACCAAGAAGATGTCAGCATCAAGAAGACTGACTGAAAGCACTRTTCAGCTTGGTGGATTACCCCTTGGACCACAGCGAAAGCAAAGGATTGGTACATTACTGCTTGGTGGTTGTTACAGAAGGCTAGCTTCAGCAGAGTTAGAGAAAGATTAACCGAGCCATGATAAGAAAAGCTGGCAATTCCTCAGTTCAAATGCAGCAATATTTCCAAGGAACAATCCCATCAATCTTCTTCAGAGACAATGAGCATAAGGGTCTTCATATGGGCATTAGTGATGGCTTTCTCCAGACCTCTGCCCTTTACATAAGAAGGATGGGGTTCAGATTATATCACATCATAAAAATGGTGTCATAGGGTTTTTTTCCTTCTTTAACTGAAAGTAAAATGGCATTCCTGGCTAAACAGTACAGTTAGTCATGCAAGTGGCATTGAGGGCTCCTGAGAAGTCTTATTATTCATTCTTTTATTTTTATTCAATATAAATATGAATATATTTCCTATTTGAAATATGTGTTGGCATTTCAAATGTCATAGAAATTATAACACTCTCAATTTCAGTTCTATTGCAGAAATTATTAGCAAAGAATTGGTCTAAAATACTCCACATTTTTTTATCCTAACCTGCTGATTCAACTGTGTTGCCATTTTTTTCAGAGTTTTCCAGTTTGTTTAGAGTTCCACATTCAAATTCATAAAATTGCTGATGGAGTGAGAATCTCTGACTAGCCAATCTTTTGGTTCCTCAAAGGCTGATGCTCCTGAAATGCTCAGATCCTCAGTAGTTTATTTGGATGACTGGCTGGGAGCCAGAAAACCCTAGTATCTTTAGCTTTCATCTGGTTTCTTTCACAATCCAGAATTTCAAGATTCATAGTACCAGGGTGTCCATCAGATGGATTACCTTGGAGTAGGGATTTGATTCCCTTTTGTTTTCTGTTGGAGCAGAACCTAGATATGAAATGAGGTTACTTTTCTCTGACAAGTTCTGCTCCCAAAAACCTGACAATATAGTTTTCCAAGGCTTATATGAACTCTGGGAAATAAATCTTCTATTCTTCCTAGACTGATGTGAGAAATAGTTTACCAAGTCATTTCTACTGAGAAATTAAAGGGAAGGAGAAGAAAGAGGTAAGGAAGAAATATAACTAAAACTCCAGGGTCATGGCCTGACAAATTAAAATTAAGTCTGCTTTCTAAAAATGGATTGGAGAAGTTTTATTGAAAAATATTCTTATAGCATTGCTGCCCTTGCATACAAGGGGAGGTGGGGGTGGAATGGATGCAAGAAGAGAGGATCATTCCTCTCACAATGCTAATGGCTTTACTACAGCTGTAGAGAGTGATTAAGAATAAAACAACATTTCAATCCRTTTTCCTAAGGAACCTTCACTTGAAGAACAGAAAAAATTAAACCAAGACAGTAAAACTCAGAGGAAACAAAGGAGGAAAACTGCCAACCTGTGAAGTCCTAATGCTCATTATAGCTGGTGCATGTTTAGCTTGTAAGAAGGGCCTTGAGAGGAAAGTAATTTAAGCAAACCAACCTGGGCCATCTTTTCATTCTTTGTCATGCACTGCTGTTGTTACCTTTAGAATTCCAGCAGTGGGGCTGGTTGTGTCCTGTTTTAGTGCCCTTCTGTAAAGCATTCCCTTTTCACCAGCAATGATGGCCCCATTGGAGTGGCCATGACAATGGATGTTCATTTTACCGCTATAAAAAGGTTTAATGATTAAAAGGCCGCACCATTGCACTCAGCCACAAAACTCATTCTTCCACTTCTGTGGAGCCCTTTGATTCAAAATGTTCTTTTGACAGGATCAAGAGTGGTTTTCATTCTGTTGGGCAGCAGAAACATCTGCATTTTTTATCCTCTGCCTCCTCCTCAGTGCACATAGTTAATGTGTAATTAATGAAACATCCCTTCTCGGAGTGGCACACAATCAGCCTAGGTCTCCCACCAACCTCGCTCCAGCTCCAGTAAAGCAGGTTTGCTTTTATATCCTTGTACTCTCATTCAGTAGTAGTAATAAACCCCGTTCCAGGCTTATCTAGCCAGCTTACATCTTAATCTTTCTTTTTTTTTTCTCGCGCTCTCTCCTCAGGGAAAAGGGATAAAAAAAAAAAGAGAGAGAGAGAGAGAGACCTCTCTTTCTTTTAGGTTATCTGAGCACGTTGGGAGGGGGGAACCAAACACATTGCAACATTCAAAGCAAGACAGAGAGAACAAGGAGTCTAAGGAAAGAGTCTCCTCCTCCCTTCTTTCCCTGGAAAAAAAAAAATAAAGAGGCTGGTAAGCAGTCAGAAAAGCTGAAAAGGCTGTTACACAGGAAGGATTTCTAAGCCCTGTATGTTAAGGCCTTCAAGACCAGGAAAGTGCTTGCTCTCATTAGTGCAAAGCATCTGAAATCTAACATAAAATGCAGCAGAAGAGGACTACGTCCTCCTGTACAAGAGTAGCCCCTTCATCTACTCTTCCACTGGCATAGGTTGGGAGGCTGCTAGCACAGCCTGTGCTTGAGAGCTCTGATATTAATGCTTTAAATACCATCAGGTCTAAAGCTACATATTGCACAGTGACTGCTGAATGTTTTGCAATCGTATTTATTTATATTTACTAAAAGATGCCAAAGAGCATAATATTTTCACTCTCCTCAACATGTGCAAACTTGTCAGAGCCATACCCTCATCCGTTTTTATTGGCTCTGTGGCGCTTAAATTATTTTACTTTGTTTTCAGAGTAACTATGTAGAATAGAGGAGAAAAGTACTCCTACATTTGTTCGTATCTAATAACCTTTCAACAGACACCAATGTTGAAATTACTTTAAGGGATCCAAATGGATTCAAATAGATCATGATCCACAAACAGCTCTCAAGTAAGTTCTCAGAACCACATTTATGCAACAGTTCTAGGGAATACTGCACTGAAAGTGAGCTGCCATAAAGAACTTCCTGCATGGAGAAACATGAAAATGCTAAGAAAAGAAAGAGATCAAAAAGAAAAATATGTGGAATCATGCTGCTCCTACATGTAATGACATGAACTAGGATCTCTGTGAGGTTTAGGAGATGTAAAACAAGTTGCAGAGAGAAATCATCATCTTCATATTTATCTATCTGACTGTGGAACTGTTATTCTTGACATCCTGTAGCCTCTGTGTGGCTATATCAGAGGAAGAGGAGAATGCTGTGCTCATGAGGATTTCATTTTGAGCTGAAGGTCCAGCTGGAGACATAATATGTAGAGAGAAGTAATGAAGAAAATGATCTGATAATTAAGAAATTCACCATAAAATGAAGTCAGGATGATCCCAAACTATTTAAAAATTCAGGTCAAATTCAGAAACTAGATTTCCTTGGAAAAAAAAAGTTCAGAAGTAAATCATATCACTCCCTTTCTCCTTCATCCTCCTGCAAAGGGACCCTGCCCACCCAAAGAAGGTGGAAGCCACAGGTTTGAGTCCTTCCATTTCTTGAGGTGATTCATCCTCTTGCTTTGCAGTGTATCGGGCCAGGCCCTAACCACTCARCTGCATCTCCATCAGAGCTGGGTGGCACTCTCTCTCCTGCTGGTGTGGCCTTTCCCTGAAAGGGGGTTTCCAGACAGAACTACTCCATGGGCATCAACGCAGGCAGGGAAGCAAGCAGCACTCAGGAGACCACAACCACTTGGCTTGCCCCTGGTATGAGACTCCCATCGCGTGGCGGGAAAGTTGCCAGTGCTTCCCAGCTGGTGGAGCTGAAGAATTCCTGCCCTAGCATTTCCGTCTGGCTCCAGCTCCAGTGTCAGGGAGCTCAGTCTGAAGCACTGCCCGATGCTGAGTGAGAGCCTCCAGCTGGCACTCCCTTTCTGCTGCCTTCCTATTCCTCTCCATGGTTGGCACTGTTGTCACATTCATTGCTAAGCCACTGGAGCAGGAACTGAGAGAGAAACATAGGTGTCTCACCTTTTCAGGTGAGATCTAAGAATACACCTACCTTTCTCCTCAATTGATTRTAAGTGTTTAACACAACATGAAAGTGTGCCACCTCTAAAATGTATTTGTTCAGATCTGGCCCTTGCTTGACTCAGGACAGAGATTTGAGCCATGGTCCCTCCTACCTCTCAGGACTTTGGTTTAACTATCAAACTAGTTTTCAACATTCTAGACCTTCTTTTTTTTCCTATAGAAAAGATGTGTATTTGTATATACATACTTTTACATTTATTTTTACACATTTTATATATATAAAATCTCTCCAAGATTTAATTTCAATTCAGACCAAAAGGTTTTTTTAATATTTTGGGTTCAACATCTGGRCCAAAAAATATCATTTATTTGCTTGATCTCCAAAACAGGAAAGTTAGTCTCCATTAAAACTTTATGTATAAGTTTCAAATGAATTTAAATCAGTAACATTTACAGCTAAAAAAAAATGTACCCACTGGAGCAGCTTAGGTCCTCTTCTGAATTCCTCCTTTTAGAAGCCTTCGCTTTCCTCCACATGAGGAAGAAAGGGGATTCCTCTCTAGATGCCTACATGAGATCCCTTTTACTTCTTGCCTGTGATTTACTTTTTATCCGTGTATAAAGTATCATCCAATTTCCTATATTATACTAAATCTGAAAAATCACTATTATTCCAATAAAACTAGACTAATATAGGAAACAATTGCAAATATGTAACACTACAAATATTGTCTCTCTGCTTTGGAATTATAGCTAGAAGGAAGACCTGCCTACAAAACTCGAAGGAACAGGTGGAGGGGGGTTGGTATAAAACCACAGATCCAGTATGATATAGAACAGAACCAATGCTGCTCTTGCTTGTCCCAGTCCAGTTCCCAAGTAACCTCCAAGAGATCAGTAGAATGATTCCACATTTCCATCCACATCTGCAGCAAATTTCTGTTTTCAGGTAGATACCTTAACTTGGCCTCCATTACAGTCAATTGTATTCATCTATAAATAGCAGGAATCAAGATCTGGACAACAGCAATGGGAAATAGTGTCTTGCAACATGATTCTTTGGGCCAAATTCCACATGCACAGCTCCCACTGAGATCCAAATATGGGCAACATTTGTTTCCAGACTGAGCACAGAATATGTCTCTATTGTTATTGAAATAGAAAAGGGCATGAGCTTTTGGATATTATTCTACTGGTCAGGCTTAGCAGCTGATCCTATGTCCAGTGATCAGAAATAATTTCACTAAATAATTATTTTCACTAAATAGTTACTTTTAAAGTGGTGCATGTTTTTAAAATAAGGACTCAGATATAGCAGATTGCTAAAGTAGGCAAATTTGCTGTGAGTAAACTTTGCTCAAGAATGTTGGCTGCAGCTGTGCTCAAATAAAAACAGCTTCCTACTTCTTAGAAAAGAAGCATGTTCTTCTGATCCTGTGCCATGGGAAGGCTAGTATTCTGGGAGGGCCTGGAACAATTGCTGCAGTCACTGAGCTGCACTGCAATTTATTTGAATTCTGGCTAGAGACTGGGAAGTCCAAGTTAGCTTGCCAGACCATTCAGAGAAAAGAGGCTTCAAAGAGAATTTTATACCCTTGATTCCAAAGTGTAAGTGAGTACGGAAAGAGTATAATGTTTGCTGTTGGGATTAGCCTCCTACTGCGTCAGCTACRTATGAACGCACTGAAAATTGGCGGCATGTAAGGGGAAATCTCTTGGCTTTCTGCAGCTGAGCTAAACCCAGGGAAGATTTCCAAACACCAGAGCAGAAGGTGTGTGAACCTCATTATCTTCTCCTAGCATAGAAAGGGAACAAAGCAAAAATCACATTGAAAGGGGTAGAAACCAAAAGACAACATAGAAAGAAAACATTCCTCATTTTTAATTGCTATAAGAAAACCCGTGGTATTGTCGAGGGCTGCTTGAAAGACCTGTTGCACAACTATATGCAAAGCTAACAGAACAACAAGTTAGAATTTGTGCTTTAAGGAAAAAGGTAATTCAGACTAAAAATACATTAGAGGGTTTTCTATTCTATAAGGAAATAAGAAGAGCCCCATCTACTACCTGGCAGGCTGTGTCCTTGCCTTTAGAAAAGATTGGTGTCATGCTATACCATTTTTTACTTATGCAGACTATTCCGACACAACACCAAATCAAAGGACCCTCTGCTCAGTATGATCTCAAGGTTTTTTTCCCTCTCCTCTAGCTTCTTTCCTATGTTCTTTCCCTGACTTAAGAGCCCCTCCAAGAGCCTTTTGTATTTCCACTTAAAAGAACCAGTTTTGACTTCTCAGGGTATCTGCCAGAGGGACAGATATATCCACACAGGGAGGGAGATTGCTACACTGTCAGCTCAGAGATTTCCCTCTCCACAATATTCACAGCCCCAAGTAAGGGGTCTAAGTTCTTCAGACCTGGGGATGAGTTCTGCACTGCCAAATAGGAGGAACAAAAGCCAACATTCTGAACAGGAATTTGCTTGAGGCAGCTCATGGCAATGCTGAGAAGAGAGGTGGAGTTAGGGATCTCATGCCTCCTTCATCGTCAGGGGGCACTGAGGGCCTATGTACTTCAGATGCCAACAGTCTCCCACATGGGGCCATCAAATAGAAACCAATTTGCCTGAGGAAATGAGAATGGCCAAAAGAAATATYACCAGACCCTTTAGCAGAAATGACAGCAAGCTCAACGCTGAGAAGCAAATGGGAGCAGCAGCAAGTGAGAGAGAAGCGCAAGAGCTATTCCAGCTCSCTTTGCCAATACTGGCAGAGAAAGGATGTGGTGCAGTGCAGTCTGACAAGAGGCCATAAACTGGTTGTAAGGGAGGAAATTTCACTGAGAGATGATTTAAGCGTATGTGGGCCATGGGTACAGTTAGGGAAACTTTAGTGAGACAGGTTATACTTTTTCACTTTTGAGTTCTGATTGAAACGAATATGAACCTCCAAATGAAACTTAGCTAAAAGGGTAAAAACTGCTATTCCATGTCAGTTAACTACAAATAAAAACATTTTAACATTGCTATCCAACCTATGATTTTCTGAATTTTTTTTTCAGAGTCAGTTTAAATATGGATCTAATTGCAGCTTAGCTGGCAGACTAAATAGCAGATAACTCCCCAGATCTCATGCTGAGAGTACAGGCGATGCCACTCTGGAAAAAAAGAGTGGTTGAAAAATACATTCACATATTGCTAAGTTGTCAAGAAAAAAATTGCTAAGAAACAGAATTTTTTATCTACTTCTTCAAGTTGGGGTAGAGAAGTACAAAGTACATTTTGAATTGGGAAACTGAGAATGTCACTATACTAACCATGACAATGCTGTTTAAACCATCTCTAATTGTCTTTTCTTCAAATTTCCTTTATACCTTTATTTTCACCCCAGTCTGTCCTGTCTTGTGTCAGCACAATGGTTTGTCTGGCACTGTGAGAAATGGGAATCTAGTTGAAAAATAACCTAGCAAAAAAAGAAAACATCCTTTCATTTCTTACACAGATCAACTTCTTGACATGGTTTGCTGTAGGGTCATGTGAACAGCTGGATCAGTATAGTGGAGGAAGTGAAGCAGGGCTAAGGATCAAATAAATCAGGACTGATATCAAAAAGTGGCTCATGTAACCACAGCCTGAAGAGCTACATTTTATAAAAACAGATTTGATGGAAAAATAAGAGAAAATTGTGTTCCAGTGTCTTGCATCTGGCCTTCTCCACTTCTTCATAGAGATGTGTTACCCAAGTAATTGTTAAGAGAAATATGAAATAATATATGTATTCACAGTTCTAAGATATCAGACAGCCATGTTACTCAGGGCTATCAGGTTCCATGTCTCATCTGGAACTTCTGGAGATTTGGTGGAAACTTCTGGTACCCACTGTGCCTGTTACCTCCTGGTCCATCTTTCTCAGTCTGGGAATATGAGCCCTAAAGCAACCACAACGTGCTATCTCTAGCTGCTTGTATACTCATTTAAAATGTTGTTTGCCTTTCCTTGACTGTTTGGCTTGAGAAACATGCTGTGGAATTTAAATTCACTCCCCTCCCATGCTAATGTCGACATTATTTGTGTGTAAACACATTACATAGGATAACAGAAATGTAAATGAGATTTCAATGTTGAGCTGATTTACAAACAGCCAGTCTCTTAATTTATTGAAGTCTGCCTTGTGCCCTGTTTGCACATGATTAGCAGCATATACCATACATAGGGTGCCCTTCTGTAACATGTTCAGAAAGCAGAAATGCAAAATATATACCATTATAGCACCAAATGAAGATCTTACTGAGCTTCAAGATGCTTTGAAATATGTAATTACTAACTTAACTCTGCCTGTGAACTTGTCCTCATTAACTTCATAATTAGCAAGATCTTGTTTGATCTTGGAGTTCATTAGACATTGCAGCTGGAAGATTGTTTCAGTTTTAACACATCAGAATAGACAATTAAAGTGATAATAAAGAATCAATATCACTTCCTCGTTTCTTAGATTTTTCCAAGGTTGCAGTGTGCCTAATTAAATCTTGTTTGAAACTACGAGAAATTAAAAAGTAATGTTTTCATATTTATTTTGGATAAACAGGCTATTTAAAAGGCTATTTGAAATATGCTCTGGGACATACTTTCTACCTGCACTATGAGAAAATGTATGGAATGATTTTCAGATTCAGCTGCAGACAACTGAGACTTGCAAGGACAATACCCTCGTGTTCCCAGTTACTGCCTGAAACACATACAAATCCTCTTCCCTCCTTTTAACTTTGTACAATACAACTATAAAACTTAGTTGATGCTGAGAGTGCCTGCAGAACAGTGGCACCTGAACTCAGGTCATTATGGTACTCCTTCCTCCTCTGCTTTCCCCGTAAGAGGCCTGCTGGGATCCTCTTACACGGCTGTGGCTTTCTGGTTGTTGTCACAGCAATGTGAGCCAGAACAAGCAAAGAGTGGTCTGTGCTCAGAAACCCCAGATTCAAGTGGACTTGATTCTGCCTTCTCTCTGTCTTCTGTTTGACAGGTCACTGAAACTGTAATGCATTTCTGCATCTCCATTTTTCTATGACAAAGTGAGTCTTAACACTGGAAGAATATGTAGGAAACCACAATGAAGTTTCCCATTTAATGAAATGCAATAATATTCTAAACAGGATTAGCAAGATTCAACAACCTCCTTCTACATATGTCCTCTTGCCTCAAT
The DNA here is from genome assembly GCF_003343005.1 of Rhea americana. Classification (NCBI taxonomy): domain Eukaryota; kingdom Metazoa; phylum Chordata; class Aves; order Rheiformes; family Rheidae; genus Rhea; species Rhea americana. The sequence goes on along the minus strand of NW_028186509.1, from coordinate 339,612 downwards.
CCTTCATCGTTTTCATTTAATAAGCACAGTTAACTGAAGATACAAATCATGTCACTGAGGGAGAGACGGATAATGAAGGACCACTGAAGCACTAATCCAACTAATCTTGCCTTTGGCTCTTGAATTTCTGTAGATCCCAACAGTACATATTAAGTTCCAAATTCACCCAGTTGATTTCAGTGCTTCCTTTAGCCTACAGGGTGCTACATCTTTTCATTGTGTTTGCGACCATTTGAAACTAATTTATTTTAAAGATATTAATATTCTTCATTGATTTAAACTGAAACAGACTCCAGTTGTTGGCATTTGGGGCAGATTACAGAAATAGGGTCAGATCCCTAGCTGGTGTGAATCCATTAAAGAAAACAAAATGACAATGAGGATCCTGGTTTATCTAGCCTAGATATAATGCCCATTTTTWATGACTGTATCAGGAAAAAGACTGCCTCCCCATGAACATTAGTGGACCAAGATGACTGTACACAAACAAGGATAACAACATCTAGGTTTGATTTTCCTCATCTCAGGACATTAGGGTGAGTATATTACAAACCTTATTGCAAATGAGGACTAATCTACTGGCAGCATCCCACTCCCTTGTACAGTAACACTACAGCCCAAGGCTTACATGCCTGAGCTGATGTACCTTGCAGGGTGCTCCCACACATGACTCTCCATCAGCCAGCATTGGAAGCACATTGAGAAAGGCCTTCTAAATTTTACTTTGACTTCAAGTCAGTTGTGCCAGAAGTCCTGTATTACTACCACTCAGTACAACACAGATTTGCCTCCAGTTGGCACAACACAGCCTTTCTTGCACCATTATCGACTGTCACCTTGTAGCAAATGGGCCACTGGCTGGAGTCACACTGCTCCTGCAGGGCTGTCTTAGCTAGTTGGGCAAGGTGAACAAATGAACATTTAACCCTTTGGCTTTCAAAGCCAGAATTCCTTCAGGGACCACACGGAGCTTCCACAAGCCCAAACTGAGTCCCACCAGCTGCTTCCCACATCCCCTTTAGGGCCTCTAACTTTGGGCCCTCATGAAACCGAGAAACAGGATCAGCACCTGGGTGAGGAAAGCAGGAAGAAAGAGTTCAGTACAACCCCCAAAACCACTGTTTCTGGCCTGAGCATAGCACCTTTCCTCCCTAGAGCCCAAAGCAGGGACATGGTCAGACCCCCTTGTCTGTGTTAATGTTGTAACATTTTGGGCATCTGGAAGCCTGCCAAAGCTGGCAAGAATCAATCTCTCTCCATGACCACCCCAGACTATACTAAAAGTAGTCACCTACAGGAAAACCAAGTCTAGACTTCAAGACCCTGGGACAAAAAATCCACAAAACACAGGCAATATCATAAGAATCTTCTCCAGATGTGTACTTCCTAAAAGCAACTGTGGTCACATGCCAGTGGCACTTGTTTCTTACAGACATAAAACCTAATCTGAGGAAGATGCATCCTATTTTATGAGTCTTACCAGTTTGGCCTCCCAGTCTGGACTGAACACTGCCTGTCCAGGCATTTAGGCTCATCATGAAGGAGGGAGAATTATTGAATAACAACCTGTAAGGGAAAACCTGAACGAATGAGCATTGTGCCCAGTCTGAAGTTTGTTTCCACCTCCCAGCAATCTCCAGCAGTCATTTCACACACTCAGGCTGGTTTCTGCCTTACGCTGGTGCAGCACAACGTTTGTTTTGCGCCACCACAGATCGGCTCAGGTCCCCTCTGCCATGCATTTGCACTGACTGAGATGCTGGAGGGTGCTGATGCCTGTGCAAAAATGGCCCTGAAACAGCTGAAGTGAGCGCTGCATGCTGATGGCAAAGGCAACAGAAAGGGGGCAGCGGTCACTGCCCCATGTTGTGGTGGCTGAGGGACACCACGGTTACACACRTGCCAGCAGACTGCCTGGTCCCAGGGCACGAGCACAGGCCAAGGGCTCCATCAGCGCTGCCCCAAAATGGCTGAATGACTTTGGCCTGGGCCCGTACAGAAGCTAACGCAGACCATGGCTTCTGCCTGGTAAGCCCTGAGCATGCAGCCACCCTCCTCTGGAGGGTCAGACAGCTTAACGGTATTGGCATGGGCTGCCCCCTGCGCCACGCCTCAGGGCCCCAAAACAGTCTGGGACCCATGGCGTCCCCAACACTGAGAGACAAAATGGCGCCAGCTAGGGGAAGGAGGGGGAAAATGAGCCACCCGAGTGTGCTGATTGGCTGCCCCGATCGGGACGAGTGATGCAGTTGGTTGCTGGGCAGGCTTGGGTCTCTTGGCAAGCACACGTTTGGTGCGGAGGGCGGCGYGCCGCGGTGCCGGCCTAGGGCTCGGCCAGGGCGCGGGGCGGGCCGCTGGGCATTAAAATGTGCGTGCGGCCCCTCGCTCCCCGGCAGCGGCCTGCGCGGTGGCTGTGCAAGCCCCTCGCCCCACGGGGACACCTGTGGGGTGCGGGCGCAGGGCGGCCGCTGCGCAGGGTGGGCCGGGGAGGCGTGAGGGTGCGAAACGGGCAGTGAGGAGAGAGCCGCGCTCGGTCGCCAATCCTGAGGCGCCAGGTCAGGGCAATTCTGTTCCTTTGTCCTTCAGTTGGGAGGGCCAGGGGCACACATGATGCAAGTCAAAGTACGTGAACAAGTAGGTCAATGTACAGTGAGTATTTTCTTTGTTCTGAGCAGCTGGGCTTTGCTAAGCCTCCTCCTGTGCCAGCCKGTAAGACAACACACTGACAGAAGTAGTGCGGAGGCCGTGCCGGGCAGGAGCTGCAGGAGGAGCAGCACCGCTGAAATCAGGTGAGAGCATGTGTGAAATATCCAATGTGTCCCTTAGATTCTGGGACCAAGAACGTTTCCTCACTTGAACAGTATTTCTCTAGCAAGCAGCTGATACTAAGTTCACATAGCTCCACCATCACTAGGCTTATTTAGTGCCTTAACCCCGGCCCATCTTATTCTACATGTATTCTAATACACACTACAAAACCTCCCTCGCCGCATTTTCTTTTACTAAAGTGTCTTTAGCCCATTGTGGGGTTTTGCTTAGCATCTTTCCAAGAGAGAAACATGTTGCTCTATCCATGCAAAGTTAAGAATCTTGCCTTGTCTTCTGTCCCTGCAACATCCAAGARGTTCATGTGCCAGAAAAATAGACTTCTGGTCCCCAGGCTGATTTTGGGATGCTTTATACTATCTCTAAACAGCAGGTTAATTTCAGCTGACACTTATTTATGAAAGCACAAAGTCTGGTGAGGTAATAAAAAAGCCAACTCCTAGAGAATATATAGCATTAGATTTTCCTACCTAACGTGGTTTTATCTAGAGATTTATTGAGTAAAATAAAGATTTGGCTGGCAAATAACATTATCAATTTCTCCATAATTTTAAATCTTTTGAAAACATAAACAAAAAACAGATAAATTTCTTTGTATAATATCTACTGTGGGGTATAAACACACTTTATTCAGTGGCTAGCTAAGAAAGCGTAAATTAGATCTTTGGGAAATGCACATCTGAATTATATGACTTGTATATTTGGAAAACCTGTAGGATCTCTTAGTATCCAGGTGAATGTTAATTGTAAGTAACAGCTGGTTACTGAACTCTGAGGTTTCAGTGTTGAGTAATAAGCCCACTGTCCTTGTAAAACACATGAAAATTTCTCTTGTCTCTATCTATTCTATTACTTATATATGTTTAGAAGATTTGAAGTCTGAAATCAGTTTCCAGAGAGCTGAATGAATACAACTGATCACTTGTAAACTGACTTCCCTGTTGCCTTTTTAGCATTTGGCAAAGAAAGACATCTGCTTACATGGCCTGATTCTCACTTCTGCTCAGAGTAAAAGGGTCGTCACCGAGACTGAGAGTCAGACCTTTGACTGGGGCTGAGATCCCCATTCCCCCCGATATCTTTGTGTCCAGAGCAGGGGCGATAGCCCACGATTCCATAAACAAATCTGCCATTCAGAGCAGTGAGGTTGAGAAATAATGAAGTCAGCACATTAGTGCCTGGCCTGCTGAGCTCACACTGCTGAAAGCTGCCAGTGGGTGAATTTCCCAGCATTTGGAAACTTTGTCTCAGTTCTGTAGGTTTGCTCAAGTGTGCGATGGCTGTTTGCAAGGGAGCTTTCCTGCTGGGTGGGTTTGCTTTCCTCCTAGCAGCTCAGAAAAGGTGAGAGATCTCCTTCATAGTTTCCCTACCCCCACTGCCGCCCCTCACTCACCCCACAAAGACAATGCTTTCTCCAGTAGGTCCCCTCTGCTAAGGAGCTTTTCCCTCTCCCAACTCCCACACTGGGACATTTTTCCACATTTCCAGGATTATGGCCACTTTCACTTAGATCTATGTGTGTTGCCTTCATATACAAAGAAGCACTTGGGGACGGGATTAGTAGGATTAGAAGAGAATCACATATGTCCAGTTCAAGCAATTGGTATTCAAAGCTTTACACTTTCAAATGCCACCAAGAGAGAGAAAAGGAGCTGAGCCTTGGCTTTGCATTTCAGCACCTTCTTGAGGGGGACAGTGCTTTTTTATCAGTGTTTAAAGCTGTGGTTTCTGGAGATAAACAAATTCTTCCCTCTGTTTAATCCAGCATGATGCAGCACCAGCAACCCCTCGCCACAAACTCCTTTGCTTCAGTAACACTAGTGGGTCTCTAGTATAATCCACTCAATTGTGCACTGACAAGAAGACAGAAGTATCATAACTTTCCTGGTTTTCATTTTAGAAGTTCGTTGTATGCATTTCTAGCAGTCTTTGCTTGGATTTGGTACACAGTTAAAGGCCTTATCCTATGCAGTTTTTWAAAACTATTTCTTTTCTGTGGTTTGAAGAAAATGAAGCATCACTGGTTTAGAGCATAAAGGCATGATCCTRCAAAATTGTCTAAGAGTCCCTTTGCTCAGGCTAAGTTAAACTCCTCACATCTCCTCATTTGTGCAGGCAAAACAAGACTAAGCAAGCATTTTATGTATTTCTTAAAAAGCAGTAGAAAAATCTGCTATTTTCTCTTCCATTTTTGATAGATTATTTTCTTCTTTGCCTTTAGGGCAATGACAGTAGTGRCTTACTGATAAGGCACAGTCTTTGTTAAGTAGTTTGCATTTTGACAGTCACTCCAATTCTAAGCAAACCATATTGTTTAAAATGAGGAGGAAGATTTTAATATTAGTCAAAGTAACAAATCTCTCTGTAGTGGAGTGAGAGATTTTTGTAACAGAACAGGTGGAGTTTTTTTAATACATTCGCCCAATAATTAATGCATTCATTCTTTTGTTCAGTCAGTTTCTGCTCACTAGGATAAAAGCTCTTGTGGAATACTACATTGTTTGCTATGACTTAGAAGAGGCAGGAGCATATGTACCCACATGAAAGAAAATACTTTTTTTCATACCCTGAAGAATATCTTTTAAGTGATCTTTTTTGAGATAACTGTGTATTTGTTTTATAATTTTCAGTYCAGGAATAAAAATTCAGAGTATGTAAAGTAGGCTGAAGAAGATTGAATTTCCACTAAAATATTAAAGATATTTTCTTAATTATTTATATTTAATTTTATTCTTTAAATGCATTGATTTCTGCAGCAGTATTATCYGCAGTCAGTATGTTTGATACTAATCTACTAATACCACCAGTAAGTCATTATAAAGCTCAGCAGGTCTTTATTCTTATGAGTAAGATAGGCCAAGTTTGCACTAATATTTTGTTAATTTGCCATTTTTTTGCAGCTCCGAGGTTTTATCTAAGTCTAATATCAGATAAAAATATATGGGGAAGGGTACCATGAATGTCCAGATTAAAGAAGCTAAGTGTTTAAATTCTGATGATTTTGATAAACTACAAAATTTTGCAGTGCCCAAAGGACAGTATGAGATTTCAGATGGCGGAAACCATTAAAAGTGGTGAGAGTATCAGGTCTGTATGTGTGCCCAAATCTTCAGGGAGTTCAGAGCAGTTCACAAACACTAATAATGCAAGAACTGGAGAACTGGTCCTCTGCATTTTAGCAAGGAGGTGGCAATACTGGCAGAATCCAGAGCAGCTACACATTCATCATCCATTTCAAGTACCTGCCAGTGTGGACAAGATGTTTGTTTAGTAGCAAAGCCAATGTGAAAAACAGAAGACAACTCAAAGCATATATACCCATGAACTTTATTTTAAATAGAATATTATTTTTAGAACTGACAAAAATATTTATTTTTCTACTGCAGCTGTGGACAGCAGTCATGAAGAGCTCTAAAATCGAAAATGCATAGAATCTCTTGTTTCTTTCCCTTTACTTTTTATTATTCTCTTTACTGCTACCCTTTCCTATCTGCTTTAGCTATCTATACAGGTAAATGAAGGTTCCTCACATCTTGCTGATGCCTCCATCTTTGCTGGGCCTGTTGGTCTCACTGAACTACAATAATAAGTTATTAAAGAAAATAGCAGACTACTGGTAATTACATAAGGACATTGCACTACTGAGGAATGGGTRAGATAAAATGTTTATTTGCTTCTCTGTGAATTGATGTTCTGGCAATTAAGAGGCAAAAGATTTTCCTCATTTTATGGTTGTGTCATCCCTCTCCAAAATGACATTCTTTGTACTTGGGAGAGCGTTGGAGCTCTCCCCTGGGWAAACATACAAAATATCTGAAAGAGAAGAGGGAGTGGCATAGGGGCAGTACAGACCGCGTGTTTCCCTATGCACAAACTGATTGATGAAGGACTATAGCTCTTGATGTCCCATTCTTTCCCAAGCTCCTAGCCAGCAGCATGATTACATGCCATTTCCTACTGCTGGGCAGAGTACTCAGCAGTGCTAACCTTCACCAAGGAATCATTCATTTCCCCTGATTTTCCTCTCAAATTAGATTCGCTGACAGTATCTCAAGCCACTGAATTCCAGATGAAGGTAGTGACTCATCAGGGACTATGTTAAGCTTTCCTGCAAGGAAGTGTTTTACTGATAAAGGGAGAGAGATAATGACTTCAGGCTAGACCTGGATACATGAAGCTGCTCTTAGTGGACACTCAGCTTTGGTTCAGGTACAGAAGACTAACAAGAGCAATGACTACCAAAGAAGTGTTAGTGAAATAGAGAAGATGACTTGCTTTTCACTCACATATTCTTCCCGGAAAACAATTTTACTCAGCATCAGTGGCTGAAACGAAATTGTAATCTCCCTTAGCTGAGCTTCATGTCTATAACTGGCATGGGCTCTCTTAAGATCTTATTATTAGCATTTCGCTAATCAATTTCCTTCTTGAGAAACAAATATGAAAGGGCCTGCCCCCAATTAAAGCATTTTTATTTAAAAACTAGATGATCTCATTGCAGTAATTAAGCCCTTCCTTACAGTACTCACTGGTTCTTTATTGCAAGGAACTGCACTGGTAATTTGAGTTTTAGGGGTCTGACCTCTAAGTCTATTGAAACAGAAGGACATCAGTCAGCTTCAGTAAGGCTTGGTTCTGGTCCTGACAGGCCTCATAATAAGCAAACAAACACTACAGTTTGTCAGTGTTTCAGTGGTTAATAATTAACCTTTGCTGATGAGAAAACATAATGTCAGTGGATCCARTTTTCTTTCCTTCTCTCTATCTCTTAAGAAACAGAGATAGCCCTTTTACAATCCTTATTACTGAATACCTGAATATTTTCAAGCCTGCTACAAGCTCTCAGGAAATGTGGACTCCCAGTAATACATTGGCAAATCTGTGCRTGTATTTATCAGTCATGTAGCCCATTCTGATCATGTCTTGATCTAGACTGAAGAACCTGCAGCCCAAGAAGTAGTGCTGATGGACCCTGCACTCCTCTAGTCTCCCATGAAACCAGGGCTGTGTGTTGGTTTTAAGAGCAGGTCGTTCCAGGGACTGCTGTCTCCTTTGTGCAAGAAACATACTTTTCAGAAGATGAGAAGATGAACTTTTCTTTTTCTTTTTCTTTTTTTTTCTTTTTTTTTTTCTTTTTTTTCCCCTGCAGGTGTGGTGAGACAATGACCACTGGACTACATGCTGCTGACACTATACTTTTCTGACGTGCCTGCTTTCTGAACATTATTCTTCTGTTTCAAATAGTGCTTGGTGTTATTTTCTCCAGTGTATTCTATTTTCCATTTGTCAAAACATCTCTACATTAACGGTGCAATTATCACTAAAAATGGACTRCATGATTTGAGCTGCAACTTTAAACAAGATGGGAATAGAGAGTGATAAAGTGATTCAAATTATAAGGGAAAGTGTGGTTTAAATGATGGGAAAAAAAGAAAAAAGAAAATTTGTTTCATATAGTAAAGCCTTCCTGCACCTTCAAAGTTTCAACAGCTTGACTAAAAGTAACGTAGCAAGAGACCTGGAATTAATCTATAAAACCAGTCTTATGTGTTAGCCGGGCCAGATTTTGCCATCTTTGCTGGTGTTCATTAGCATCTCATTGCACATGTCGTCCCATTGATTCCAATGGAACAAGCCCACACAATAGGGTTCTATTCAAGACCGGTGAAGGCAGTCCTTACACCCATCCCCAAACACTGAGACACGGCAAAGCTTTGTGAATAGACTGCAGATAATTTTTGTTGTGTCTTCTAGAATATGTACTAACCTATTAACAACCCGTAAATATTCGCTTGAGACAGGCATTGTTTAAAATTGAGATACAAAATGAGACAAGGATTTTTTTTCTTTCTCTTTAATGAGCCATCCATGCTTTCTAATATCCAGTGGAAGAGTTATTCAATAATTTCTATGACTTTGTTTTCATTATAGCTATTTAAAAATTTGAATTTAAYTTTTTTCTTTCTTAGACAGCAAATATTTGAATCTTTAGTCTTTTTAACACTGATGTTTTCACTGTGGCCCAAAGACAACTTTATACAGTGGAGAAGTGTATGAAAAAGCAGCACATCTGGGGTTTCTGGTGAGGAGAGTTTGCAGGGAGTCTCATGTACTTTCTCTCTCTCGTTTTGGTTATAGCTGATATTTAAATAGCCTGTGTGACTTCAAGACTAACTCAGTCACAGTCAACAATCTGCTAGAGCAAGGAGGGAAAGTATTCTTAAATGTCAGTGGACAAGTTTCTCTATTAAATGTAGTATCTGGAGGAAGTTCGTAGACACGTAGATGCAAGCAACAGTAAGTGATGTGAGAGACAAGAAAGACAAAGAAAYCTCTCCCATTTGAGAATGCTAGCATTTTAGGTATGAATATTGTCTGAGGACACAGAACATAAAGGCAAAAGAGAAAATAAATACAGGCCTCTGAACAGTATTACTACCCTTAAATGCAGTACAAACTAGCCTTGATTCCAAATTAATTAAAAAGTTTGTTTTAATTAAAAAGTTTGTTTAAGACAAGAATGCCAGATTTAGCCCTTTTTGTGTATCTGAAGTGTGCATCACAGTCTTATCTCTGTTACTGGTGGATGCTTTCAATATTTTGGAGGCACTGCAAATTTTAGCAAGCATCTGAAAATAAACGACTTAGTGGAAGCATATTCAACAATCCTAGCAGTTTTTTCTTCTTACATTTCAAAGACAGCAAATTATTTCACATTTGGCTAATACMATGGCGCATTTGATTGCTTTGGAAATATTCAAACTGATTTGCTATAATCTTTATGCTAAATAGAATATAGGCTTCAGATGCATGTGATAAAGAGAAAATAAGGGAATGAAGTACAAACTGTTGATTAAGAGTTTTTTATTGTTTACAGAAACCAATTTCAGGCTTTCCATAGCAAATGTCACATATCAGAGGTTTAACAATTTACACACATCTAATTAGTCTAATTAGTCTTTGACATTTTAAATTTTATTGCAAAGTTTTTATACCTTTTTTTTCAGGAAGTTTTGCAAATCGGTATTTAAATACAGAAAATAAAATGTCATCCTTCATTAACTGCACTGAAATTCCCATTAATTACCSCTCAGTTATTTTTCTGTAAGGTTATAATCTCCTAGGAAGCAGTTATCTAGTGTGGACCCGATTCTGTCGTCATCTGAAGGATACTTTGACCTGAAGAAAGGGCTCCAGGATCATAGTGAAATAACAGGCACAAATTTTGTTCTGACTCATTGATGTCAACGGGTTCGAAAATGCATGAGCAGAAAAGAAAATTTCCTGTATCCAGATAGTGGGATATTATCTCCAGGTTTATTTGACTGGAGAATTGCAGTATTTTAGGACAACTTTCTAATCCATTTGCAGTCATAAGGGAATTTGATACTACCCTCACAGTATGGTCAAGTCTGTTTCTAGAAAACAAATTTGTGATAACGAGAATTAAAATAGACTTTAAGTCTATTCGCTTTTGTGTTTCAAAAGTGTCAAATAATGGCATGTTATCAATCTGAATTATACTATCAGTCTAAATGCAACCCAGTAACACATTTTGAACAAAACCAGCATGCATTTAAGGAGTCTTGACTGTCCTCTCTTAAATAAAAGGAAACACAAGCAAATTTAAGCTTTAGCTTCGAATACAATACAGTACCATTAATTCGTAGCAACATTCATCTGAAAGAGAGCTGGCTGAGAGCTGACTTTCTTCTTAAGAAGTGATCTGTGTTTCATTCTTGGTATCAGTAGCTACATTATTATAATACTAAAATGTATAACTTTATACTAAAAGCACAATTTTCAAATGACTAAATTAAATTAAAAGCAAACTGAGATAGCAAAGCCAAAAAAAGCCTTCTAATAAATTCACAAGAAAAATACATAATATTGATTTAATCAGTTTCCATATTACGAATSAGATCCTGAGCTGCTGGTAAATTCGTTCTTGCTGCGTGCGGGAAAAGTACATCACATTTCCACAACAAACGCTGTGAGAATTCAAAATTAGGCCGTGAAGTGCATTCATTATTTTAAATTCGATAGACTATATTTAAAAACACATAATTTCCGCTGTGAGATACCTCGAAAAATCAAAACTGCCCCATGAATCGCAAGTCGCAGTCATGCCTTTAGACGCCGTTGCAATTAAACTTTCAGTTGGGCACGGATTGCCTTTCCCGTCCGTGTAGGGTGAGCGCGGGCGCTGCTCCGAGCACCTGATACTCCGCGCACTCTGGGGGAGTTTGCCTTCTCCACGGAAAACAYACTTCCCTCCCTCAGCAAATCTCTCTGTCTTTATAAAAACAGAAATTAAAAGGGGGTAGAGGGAAGGGTTGATTTGACTTAGTACCGTTCAGATACCACTATCTCCCTTCTCCTATACCCCCGGTTATTAAAACACTTCATTTTCTGAATCGTAGAGCTTAATTTCGTTGAAGTCGGGGTGTGTTTTGCTCCTGACCGGAGCGGGCGGCAGCGCCGTGATCCCCTGAGCAGCCCCGTCCGAAGTGGGGGGGATCGCTGTCCCTTGCGACACTTCAGCGGCACCGGCCGAGACTGGGCGAGCACGGGGCGCCCAGCGCGCAGCCCGCGCCCCGCTGCGCGCCCCGCGCAGGGCGGGCGGCAGCCGGCACCGCCGGCGGGGCAGCGCGGCCGTGTGCGGGCGGCTGTGCCGGGAGCCGCACTGTCGGGTACCGCTGCTCCTCTGACAACCCTCCTCTTCTTCCTCTTCTTCTCTCTTCTTCTCTCTTCTTCTCTCTTCTTCTTCTTCTTCTTCTACTACTACTCTCTCTCTCTCCCCTCTCCAGCAAAGTTGCCCCCCTCCCCCAGAAGGCAAAGGAAAGCAGCCCCGGGAAGGCTCAGCGCCCCAGGCGCCGTGAGAGCCCGGCAGTCGCGCCGGGGCAGTGCCGCCCTTTCCGTCGCGGCTTCGCGAGAGAGTYCGCCTCTGGCGAGCCGTCCTGAGCCCGCTGTTCAACTCTCTTTTCCCAGTTGTTTCCTTTGTCGCGTTATTTCCCAAATCTTTSCTTTGCCTCTCTAAGCAGAGACCAGCCCCAGTTGCGGTCCCGCCGCCCCGTCCCGGGGCGGGGGATGCTGCGGCCGGGGGCAAACGGGACGCCCTCTCCAACCAGCCGCAGAGCGCTGGGGAGCAGCGACATCGCCGGGCCGGGGGGGCGAGTAGAAATGGAGCCGTCACATCGCTCCTGGTGGCGGCCCGACCTTTCCTTCTCGTCCCACATCACAGGCCAGGTCCGCCCCCGCGGTGAACCCCAGGCCCGGGGCCGCAGGGCAGCGCGGCCGGACGGCAACGGCGCCTGTTGCTCCCCCGACGGCACCTTCTCACCTTCCGCCTAAGCCCGCTTCGGCCAGGGCCGGGCGTGGGATCCTCCAAAGCCCCGGCGAGGTGAAGCCCCTCTGCCCCCCGGCCCGGCCCCTGCGCGCCCACCGCCCCCCTGCGGCCCAGGGCGGCCCGAGGGGGCGCACCGCCCACCGTCGGCCGGCAGCTTCGGGCCCCGCCGGCCGGGACAAGGGGCCTCCCGTCCGCCCCAGCAACGGGGAAGCAACCTCTCCCCCGGGTTTCTAAGCCCGGGG
>NW_028186509.1:325449-326570 GCF_003343005.1 Rhea americana | reverse complement strand
TCTTTTCTTTTCTTTTCTTTTCTTTTCTTTTCTTTTCTTTTCTTTTCTTTTCTTTTCTTTTCTTTTCTTTTCTTTTCTTTTCTTTTCTTTTCTTTCCTCCTCTCCTTCCCACCACGGGGTTTACTGACAGCGCTGAAAATCAGAAGGCTTTAATTTTCCTCAGCAGAGTAAGCACAGTCAGACTTAGCCGGGTGAAAGTGCCCTTCTTTTCCTCGGACCTTAGAGACGCTTTTTGGAGGAGCGCGATCACGCCAGGGAGGCTCCTCTCGGGCCCGGACCGCCCGGCCGTGWGTGGAAACGCCGGCTGCCGTCCCTGCCTGCAGCCAGGGAGAGCCCCGGCTGCAGCGGCCCGGCGTGGGGGCCGCCGGGTGCGCGCTGCCCCGCTGGCCGCGGCGGGCTGGCCCGGGGCAGCTCCCGCCCCGTCGCGGCGGCTCCGCTGAGCGCATCCCGCGGCTGGCGACGCCCGAGCAAGTGCCGCTCTCCCGCCGTCGGGCGCGCACCCGGCTGCGCTGCAGCACCCTCCGCCCCGCGGCGCGGCCGAGCCCGGCCCTCCCGGCCCGGCCCCCGGTCACAGTCGCTCCGGGCAGCCCGCCAGCCCCGCCGCCCCCCGTCCCGCCGCCGCAGAGAGACACTCCCGTCCAGGCGACGGCCGGTTACTTACTGGCGCAAGCACCTCGGGCTCTCTCGCCACGCTGCCCCTCGGGGCTGGCTCCCCGTCCGCCTGCGTGTGTCCGGGCCTTGGAGGCAGCCGCTCTGTCCCCTCGGTGGTGGCTCCGGCCGCCGCCGAGCCCCCCGCCCGCAGGCCGCTCCTACGCGGCGCTCGCCCCGCCGCCCCCCGCCGCCGCGGCCGAGCCCCGCTGCCCCTTTGATTTAAGGGGAGCCGCTTGCCCGGAGGGAGGCGCGTTTCCTAGCGCGCATCTTTCCGCGGAGGCTGCSCGCGGGCCGCCCGCGCCGCTCGTTACCGCTCCTTCAAACAAAGCGGCGAGACAGGTACGAGCCAATTGCGAGGAGCCCGGCAAAGCCGGGGAGAGCCGGTGCCGCACAAGAAACCCTAGACGGGGGGGACGGGGGGAGGAGGAGGGAAACGAAAACAAAGCGGGGAGCAGCGCCTGGAGCCGGGC
>NW_028186509.1:323856-325361 GCF_003343005.1 Rhea americana | reverse complement strand
CTCTTCCCCGAGCCGCTCCTGCCCGCGACCGGGCTTTCCCCATCGGCCCCGCGCAGGCACATATCCCCCCCGAAGCCCCCGGCCTCCCAACTGCAGACGGGATGCGGTTTTATATTGGAAATTAGGGGCCGGGGGAGGAGATGGCGTGCACACGGAGCGATGAGTGTGCGGTGTCAATCAGAAGGGTTTTGTGTCTCCTTGACTCCTGATGGTCCGTGGCTGAGGTGTCCCGGGTGGCACCACAATGAATATGAATAGGGGTCCTTGCTAAATGGGACAGTCAAAGCGCACCGCCCTGAATAATGGCACGTCATCCTAACTAGACCATTACACATAGGAGGGCTCCTTTTGTCTCTGCTCTCTGCTGCAGCTCTATAAAAGCCCCTCTTTTTCAGGCTGAGGTTAGTCCAAGCAAACACTAACTAGCCATCCTGTAAACACGCTGAATAACCAGGGGGAGAGAGAGGGAGAGACTGGAGAGCAAGGGGGCTGAGGGACTTGTTCTTCCTCCTCTAGCATTTTGAGTCTTTTCCTCACAGAGCTTGCCGTCTGTTTATTTATTTTTCGTTTCATCTTCGTTGTTTTTTAAAGGAGACTTGTCTTGTTCTGCCRCCTCCAGAGCAGGGAAGAGTTTCTTGCTCAGAAGCCCGAATACAATGAATTCTGACTCCAGCTCTGTCTCCAGCAGAGCCTCCTCACCAGACATGGATGAGATGTACCTGAGAGACCACCACCACCATCACCACCATCACCACCACCAAGACAGCCGGCTCAACTCTGTCTCCTCCACCCAGAACGACCTGGTGCAGAAGATGTCCGGGGAAGGCCTCTCCAGGACCGGCTCCAAGGCCGGAGGGGAAGGCAGCAAGTACAAAATCAAGAAGCAGCTCTCGGAGCAGGACCTGCAGCAGCTGCGGCTAAAGATCAACGGGCGGGAGCGTAAGAGGATGCACGACCTCAACCTCGCCATGGACGGGCTGCGGGAGGTGATGCCCTACGCCCACGGACCTTCAGTGCGGAAACTCTCCAAAATCGCCACCCTCCTGCTAGCCAGAAACTATATCCTGATGCTCACCAGCTCCCTGGAGGAGATGAAGCGACTGGTGGGGGAGATCTACGGGGGGCACCACTCCGCCTTCCACTGCAGTACGGTGGGACACTCGGCCGGGCACCCGCCGCACGCCGCCAGCGCCGTGCACCAGGTGCACCCCATCCTCGGCAGTGCCTTGTCCTCCGCCAGCACCCCCACGTCGCTGCCCGCCTCCCTGCCGGCCCTCGGCACCATCCGCCCCCCACACTCCTTGCTCAAGACCCCCTCCACCCCGCCGGGCCTGCAGCTGGGCAGCGGCTTCCAGCACTGGGCGGGCTTGCCGTGCCCCTGCACCATCTGCCAGGTGCCCCCGCCGCCCCACCTCTCGGCCCTCAGCGCCTCCAGCATGGCCCGCATCGCGGGGGACACCAAGGACCTGCTCAAGTGACTCGACGCGGCCCCGGGGGGGCGGCGG
>NW_028186509.1:321500-322920 GCF_003343005.1 Rhea americana | reverse complement strand
TTTTTGCATGAGGGGTCGGCACTTGCCAGATCAGTGACTTGTATTACTAAATCGGAATCTCTGTTGCTGTTTATTTCCTTTTTGGTATGTTCGCCTGGGCATTTGCTTGAAAAAAAAACGTTATTATTAATTTCGTTGGTTGTTTTTGGTTAGGGCCTGAAAGACAACACCGTGTCTTTATTTTTTATATATTCTTGATAACTATCGATATATTTATTATTGACCAGTGTTTCTGGATGAGATTTCCAAATAAAAAGAAAAATGAAATGCAAGCTGCTGGTTTCGCCTTTGTCTGGGACTATAAGCTGAGAAAAGGATACATATTTGATCGCTTCGGGTTTGTCTGTGACTTTTCTAAGCCTGCTGGAGGAGGCTGGTAAATCTGCTTGTGTGGCTCGCGAGTCACACTGCCTTGGAAATAGCAATAAAAACGAAAGCAACTGTCCAAACGTCCCTGTGTGTGTGTAAGTGCGTTCTTTGCGTTACAGGGCTCTCTCTTTTTATGTAGTGCTGGAAGTATGTATGACTTTAGAAACTAATGGCCATCAAGCGATTGCCAGGCGGCGGGAAGGACGGGCCGCAGTCACACTTGGTGCGAAAGAGGGTAGACGCGTTTATAACCAAAAAGGGGCAATAACTTTTTCTGGACATCCAGCTGTGGGAAACGAAACATGAAACGTAAATGTAAAAGCCAACTGTTCCGCGACGGGACGTGGTAACTCCGGGAGCAAACCGGAGAGCAGGAGAGGATGCTCCCTAGGGAAGCGGTTCCCGCCGCCGGGTCCCGCGGTGGAAGCGGGATCCCCCGGGACGCGGCCGCGCTCGCTGCTCCCCCGCGGGCGGGCGCGGGCAGCGGGGCACCTCCCCGGCCCGGTGCCGGCCCCGGGGGCGGATGCCGAGCAGAGAGGCTCCTGCTCTCGAGCCAGGAGCAATTCCCTGTTTGGCGGGGGAGAAGCCGTCCCCCGGAGCGGAGGCGCTGGGGACAGACTGGGGAGAAGCTGTGCTTCGGCAGGGCTTATTCTCACCCAGTTTAGGCAGGCAAATGGACGATAACGGAGGATTCCTGCTGTTGGGTGATAGAGCGACTGTCGAGCAGTGACTGCAAGGAGCATGGGGAACGCGACTTCCTTCCCCAGAAAACTCAGTGTTGACAGGTGAGGGTGGCATTTAAATCGAGATACGGGACAGCTTTTCGAAGGTAATCGCACTGAAGAACGAGCTGTGCAATACCAACAATTAATTCGTTAAGGCATAAGAATGTATACACATTTTTTAAAAAAATAAAGAGGACAACTGTATTTGTCCCGAAAACGTAGTAAACTAACGAATCATGTTGTAAAGAAGATCACCCTGGATTAAGCAAACCCTTCCAGAACTTCAATAAGATGACCGAGAGCTGCTGCTCTTTCCTTTCCTTTCC